>NW_013667292.1:106825-180367 GCF_000517525.1 Limulus polyphemus | reverse complement strand
GGTAGATACACCGCGAGTTCTATAAAAAGAGTGAAAGAAGTAAATTTCATAAATATCTTTAACATTCTAAATTATAAACCTGAACTTTTCATTATCCTAACAACGTATGATCAAGTTTATGGCATTTTAATAGTCATTAAACTTGATCAAAGGTAAGATTTGCGAAGTTACATCTCAAGTGATTCTTTTCATGACTTATACTTGTATTGGGAAGAAGTCATTTTGCAGGGGTAATATTACATGTTTGTTGGGAACATCGATGGTTAACTATGCCAGAATAGTATTACATACGTTACTTTTGATACTTGCTATGAATAATGTATCGTGACATTTTTCTTTCTAGTCTGTCTGTATTAAAACAGGAAATTGGTACGTTTTAAGTCCCATATTTTCTGTTCAGTTTCAAATCACATATATACGACATTTTACTGGAAATCTCATCCTTAGCAGCAGTTTAGGTGAACAGGGGTTAAACTGTCAGAACGAAGTCCCCTAATAGACGTTCCTAATTTTGAACTACTAACCAGAGGAAAGGAATCCGTCCAGCAGCACTCACCACCACAGGAGTTTTGTCCAGCTCTTTGAGCCGAATGACTCTCATTTTTGTAATGCGTCCACAGCTGAATGTAAGGAACGTGATCAACGAATCACCTCATGAACCTTTAACTTTTCAGTCTGCAGCCAAACACACTAATCACTAGGCTACGCTTATCCCAAACATTTTATAACATTAGTGAAAAGAAGGGGAAATTAGATAAGAACTTGCATACTTCATAAGTGTTTGTATAGATATAAGATTTGCTGTAACGTAAGTGTTTGTATAGATATAAGATTTGCTGTAACGTAAGTGTTTGTATAGATATAAGATTTGCTGTCACATAAGTGTTTGTATAGATATAAGATTTGCTGTAACATAAGTGTTTGTATAGATATAAGATTTGCTATCACATAAGTGTTTGTATAGATATAAGATTTGCTATCACATAAGTGTTTGTATAGATATAAGATTTGCTGTACCACCGATGACTTCCTACGCTTGAAGATCTAAAGAGAATAGAATCCTTTATCACCATAAATTTACAATTATTATTTCCCGAGAAAACGATGATCTGGTTGATATACCCGAGAAATACCTAATACTTACAAAAATGTATATATATCAACATAGTTTAAGACTATTTCTCTCTCTACCTACGTATATATGCATGTTTATGATATATAAATGATAAATTTTGAGATAACCTACATATATATATATATATATATGTGTGTGTTGTAATACAGAGTGATGGAAAATATAGCGCATACTAACATTATTTTAAGGCATATCTTTGTCTCATTTAGTTTCTCTTTTTTATATTTTGCTCTAATAATTGATTGGGGTGTTATTAACCTTCCCAGATCGTGTGATCTTCTTATGTGGGGATCCTGTATGTTCTCCTGGTCTGAAAACATTGCACTTATATTTTTGGGGAAACGTCAAACACTCGGTGTTTGTCACACGCCCGAATAACCTGAAAAAAAGTCATGGAGAAAATCATAACAGCTTACACAATCGTAACATCACGAATGATACAGAAGGTTAGAAAGAACATGAGCGAGAAAGTGACATTGTGTTGTGAAATCAGCAGTGCACTTTTCGAACAGCTATAAGGTGAGTGTGACGGATTTATTATTATATATTTATTTAAATATCGACGTTCGTTTATATTAAATTTATATTTAGAAATATGCATAACGTATACTGTTAAATATGTATTGCGAAACTCCCGCCTATTCTCTAAAGTTGTAAAAGATTCTCGAGTGTAAGAATCAACAATATGTGTATGTACGTAAACGTTTAATGTAGCTTTGTATTGTTACGTAATCTGAATTTTCTAGAAACTCTCCACATGCCTATAAATATAACCAATGCGACGCGCCAAAAAAGAGTATCTATTATTGGTTTGTTATAGTTGGTATGCTATATGTTTCGGAAGCTATAACTGTGATTGTTATAACGCTTATCAATCGGAACACTCCAGATATTTGATCAGGAGCTATTACAAATTTCTAACATTACAAATCATTTAACTTCAGTCGATTCTCCTCGGACATTAGTATTTTTACGAAAACATTATATAACTTCATCATGGAAAACTCGGCGTGTGTGGCTGGTGGATAACGAAGAACAAAGCTAGCTAGCTCCCCGTTAAGCTAATGCAATTAAACTGCGTGAAATATTTTACAAATGGGCAAATCCTACAATTAAAAAAATAATTGTTTTCAGGTTCACGAAAACCACAGATTAACATGTCTTTTACCAATCAAGGACGAAATAATGTATCAGTACTAAAAAAAGTTGTTTAACTAATAAAGCTGAACATTTTCATGCAATTCGCTTTTGTTTTGTTTTTCTTTTACAGACTATATACCATTTTAAGAGTACAGGTTTAGTAGTTAAGGTTTAATTAATACTTACGTGTGGGACTGTGACTTAATAAGAATAAGAATGGTTTTGGCAACTGTTCCACTTCTAGAAATATGCATACTTTCGAACTGTACATTTCATTCCTTCAACTTCAACTAGAACACCTGTGTTAAGTTTAATGAAGTAGTCTGATTACTGAATGGAAGCAGAAAGTAACGACAGAATGGTGTCAAGGACAGAATAACTTGAAAACCAAGCTTAGTTACAGTGTGTTGTTCTGAGAAATATATGGGTAGAAGAAGAAATTTACATTAAGCATACGCGAAAAATGCGTTATTTTATCAGGATATCATAAAACAAATTTTAAAAATATTGATATTTTGATGTTTTCTATAGTAATATTATTTTCCATATGATAATACCTACCCTCAAAAGTTAATACTCAACATTGTACTCAGTTCTATGTTATTATTCTTAATATTGTCAATATTGTGCAGAATGTATATATATATATATTATCTTGAACATATAGGGACAAAATATGTGTAGTTTTTGTGATAAAATAATTAATTGAAGTTTCCCCCCTTTCTTGTCCGATTAACGACTGTTTGTTGTTGTTTAATACAAAGCTACACAATGGGCTAACTGCACTCTGTCCTTCGTTGGCTATTTAAGGCCATGATATAACTTTAACGATATTCATTACATTTTTCATATGAAATCGGTTAATTTCTATCGGAATTTTAAGGTCACGATATATTAGATTAATTTATCAAGCTATAATTCTATTTGGTTATTCCAAAACTAATATATAATCTAAATAATCTACGACTCACTCTTATTTCATTCATATTTCTTAGCCCACGAAACTGAATATCTGACTGTAATATTTAAGTTGTCTCTTATGTTACACTAGAAGAGTATTATGCGTTTAACTTGTTATATCATTCCAACACAAGTTAGTAAACTTTACACATCAATACAGTTATCCCATTTAAAATTCAGTTTGCATTAGCGCTGTTTATCAGTTACTTTATTCCCTAAAAACTATAAAATAACCAACCGACCTGTATCTTACACAGCATTATATAAAGGCATTGTTTTTATTCATATTCAACAGGTACGGCAGCGAGCTCGTTCTTATAACCGAATATGGGCAGAACAACTACTCTGGCTCAGTGGCTGCTGAAAGTCTTAGAAGTGTGGGTCAGGTGGCCTACTGGATAGGTTTGTGATTTTATTATATGTTCTTGAAAAAGAATACGAGTTGTTGGCGAGTTATATTATAGCCAATACTAGCCCGCCATCTACTGAATAATCTGTACATTTGTGAATACTAGGGATATTATTACTCAAAGTTTTACATTGGTGATTCAAATATTAGTTGTTTATACAAATATGTTTATATTATTTAAATTAAATCATATTTTCTTAAAGTTGTATGTAATCACAGTTACAGGTATTAAAAAAAATTACATGTAGTGTTTTCAAATGAACATATAAATAAGTATAATTTGCTTTTTAATCCATAAATAATCACCTTCTCATATATTTTTCAAAGAAATATAGGGAAAATAAGATATATTTGTGACTGTAAATTATAAGAAATATGTATCTGCAGGCATGAAATCTGTTGACGATTTGTCTACGAATACCTTGGAATCAGCTGGAGGTGACTTTATACCTAAATATGTCGGATTTTGGTCCTGGAATCAGCCCAAACCACGAGATGGAAAATGTGTTCTAGCTCATTTGATTGGAAATTCTCAGGCTTGGCAACTAGCCCCATGCGAAGCATTGCTTCCGTTTATGTGCCAACTTAATAGTTGCCCAAAAGGTGCTTACCTTATATTATTTGAAAATATAATGTACTGTGTATGTATAAATAATTATGATACTTTATTAACTATTTATGCTTATAGCATTTTCTTTATTTTCGAACTTATTAAGTGTTTAACGCCACTTACGTCAAATATTTAGCCTAGCACAGGAGCTTAAGCGTAACGTAAAATGATAATAATAATTATAGTTATAGCTTATTTAGTTAATCTTATTCACACCATAACATTAACAGTCGTTGTTCATCAAAGCTTATGATAAAAATAGCGTTCAAACCACTACTATATTGTATTTTACTCCTAGTTAGGTTTATGAACCCCAGTATTGTACGAAAGGACTGGTCGGCCCTGCATATGGCAAATGTAGTTTGGTTGACATGCTATAATATATTCTTTATTTTCACTTTTAAGTTCTTAGAATTAAGTTTAATACAAAGTAACTTTATGAAGACATAAACTTAGATGAAATTTTCACTTTTACTAAAATGTTAACTTGCAAGCTTAATAATTATATTAATAAAACTTAAAGGCAACTCCAAAAGGAAAAGATCTGTGCAGTATAGAAGTAAGCTGTCATCATTAGTTTATGTTTTCTGATATTGAACCTGTAAAGTGTAATATGATTTTAATAAACTTTGCTGAATTCACTGCATTAGTACATGGACTTATAATTTTACATGAAAAACTATTTATTGGAGTGATTGTTTAAAAAAATTCCAATTTATTATCATGTTGTTACATATATAATGTAAATGTGGATTTGGCATAACTGTTTAAATTCAAACTCCTCTGTAGCTAATAGCATGAACGTTTTTTCAATCATAATGAAATTAGCTCATTTTATATTTGTAACTATTTTAGATTACTGGCTGATTAGACCTGCTCTAACTGCTTCTTTTCAATAACTAGAACTACACAAGGTCACTATTTTGACTATTTTTTTACTATTCTAAAATATTATTAAGAGTTTACGTAATTCATTTTTTGCATATAGGTTCTTTTGCATGCAGTAATGGACAGTGTATCAGTAGCCATTGGCAGTGTGATGGAGAAGATGATTGTGGAGACCAATCAGATGAGACTGAGTGTCCAAGTAAGTCACCCTGTGTGTTCCATAGATGACAGTTACAGTAGAATGTTTGAGTTTTTAATATTATCTCAATGATCTCTATCATATACACCTATAAGCTATATATATAAATATGCAATTTGAACATAGCTTAATCAACAATTATATTCATCATACTTTTAAAATAATAAAAAAGTAAGGATTTTTATTCTGAAGTAAAAAAAATGTGTATAATATTTTTAAAAAATGCCATTAATCTGTTGAAATTTTTATTTCTTTTAACTGTAAAAACGAAAATAACTATATTAGAAAAATGTATATATCATTATTATGTTTTTTAGATTCTTGTCACTTTTATCTTCAAAGTTCTGGAGACTCAGTCCAGTCTCCTAACTATCCAAACAAATATGCATCCAACTTGGATTGTAAGTGGACTCTTGAAGGGCCGGTTGGAGCAGGAATTGTCTTACAGGTGGGTTAAAAAGCAGAGACATCTGTACAAAAGGGTAAAAATATCTTGGAAGTGCATAAAGCATATATTTTGTCTATTAAAGTATATCGTTAATCTTCTATGCATATAAAATGATGTCTGAATTGAAATTTCCATGTATGAACATAAATTATGTTTTTTTTTTATAGTTTTCTGATTTTGAGACAGAGGCCAACTTTGATACCGTACAAATCTTGGCTGGTGGTCGTACTGAGGAATCAAGTGTTTCCCTTGTTACTCTGTCAGGAAGGGAGGACCTGAGCTCTCGATCATTTGTGACAGCTTCTAATCTCATGATTATAAAGTTCAGATCTGATTCCTCTGTTGAAAGAAATGGATTCCGTGCTAGTTGGAAAACAGGTCATTCAAATATAACATTATAATGTACTGCATTTATGTATGATACTGTCTATCAAATGTAATTAGTTTTTGGGATGTATTTTTTATGTGCTGTCTGAGCAATGTAAGTAATGAAAACATTGTTACATTGGTTTATTTTAAGTTAGTTTATAAATGCAGTTCTGTTGTATTAAGCACCTTGGAAATCTTTTGATGCTTAATCTTTCAATAAAATCTGATTAAACTATTTCCAGGATTTTTAGAAGTCTTAAAGAAACTTGTTAATGCTGAGGAATATTTATAAAATGATTAACATATTTCACTGTTGAAAGAAAAAAAGTTGCATGCTTAGGTAAAGAACTAAATTAACTAAAATAAAAGAATAGATTGCATTATAACTTCACAGTTAACAGACTTCACATAACATCTAAAATTAAGAAGAGAAAAAATGCAAACTATAGTAAACACAAGTGGATTCTGTCAGTGTCAAAATCCACGCAAATGTGTAGATTGCATTATAATTTCACAGTTTACTTGTTGCTGTTTTTTTTTTAATAACATAAGATGCACATTACATTAAATCGAAATGATGTCTGTTAATTTCAGAACCCATAAAGTGTGGAGGAGAATTATTTGCTCAAGCAACAGCTCAGTTGCTCACGTCTCCAATGTATCCAGATCCATACCCTGGTGGCTTGGAATGTGTGTACATCATTACTGCACCTCAAGGTCGCATCATAACACTTGAGGTAAAATATGTTGTCATAAAATTTATTCTAAATATATAAGAAAAATAAAAGTGTTCAGTTTTTTGTACTTGTGTGCTATTATAGCTTTTTACTTTGTTTTAATGTGTGGAAGAAATAAATGTACTTCATTTACACAAATTACTATTTTATGAATGAAAATAAAAAACTATATCAAAGAGGCTACATACATTACAGTTACTACTGAAATAAAGCTAAAGTTATTTTTGGATGATATTTACTTCATACTTAGAATGGGAAATGTTAGGTTTTAGTGAATAAAACATTAACTTATCAGGTAGTACCAATATAGAGTTTAAACATATTAATCTTAAAAGATGTTTTGCTTAAGTAATGAATTTGGTTAGTTTAAAACTATTAACTTATAATGTTGTTTTATCTCTGAATTATATCAACTTATGAATCTGGTCCATTTATAAAATGTATTAACTTTTGAGTTTCATTAGTTTATAAAACATATTAACCTGTGAATATGTTTTATGTTCTTTTTTTTTTTAAGTATAAACATTATATAGCTGTAAGGCCAAAATTGATTTTCTTCTTTGCTATTTATCTTGTTTTTACACATTATGAATTGCTTTTTATTTATAATAGTTATACACTAGTATTTGTTTTTCTGCATCATTTTATTTTATTTTCTCCTTCATAAAATATCATGATTCTTCTTCTTGTATTTCATAGTTCCTCTTGCTTATTTCCCTTCTGCTTGAAAGTTAAGTATAAAATGTAATGACTTTTCTCCTTGTAATTTCTTAAAGCACTTTACTACTCTATATTGTAAATTTTAGTTTACTTTTTTCCCCTTCTGATTTTCAGTAGGTAAAGCTTAAGGAATTATACATCATGATCACTATCAATATGGTTTATATTAAAGGTGGTGGAGATGGACCTAGAGCTTAACAAAGATTACGTACTTGTCCGGGATGGAGCAATGCCATCTGATCCTCTTTTAGCAAAGTTGTCAGGTAGCTCACAGGTTGTTCCTAAGTTCACAATGTCAACATCAAACAAGATATATCTTTATCTACACACAAGTTATGGAGACAGCAGGAAAGGATTTACTATCCGTTTTAGATCAGGCAAGTTTTCAATTTTCTTCATTTCACAAAAGCTACAGAGACAGTGGATAAATTACACTTATTAAATTGAGATTAGGTAATTTATTCATTTTATTCTAAAGCCTAAAGAAATACAAGCCAGAAGCTTATGAAAGTTATGAAAGCATTGCATAAAGAAATTGTTTCATATTTTCTAATGAATATTTAAGGAAGAATATGTTTATATATAAAATTACCTTCTTTCAAATGCAAGTTATTATAGAAATGTGGGAAACACTGTTCACTTGTCTTTTGTAATGTTTGTTGACATTTTAATGGAAAATATATATTTTAAAACAAATTAGAAGCTAAATATATTTGAGTAAATATTTATATTTGAAATAATCAGTAATGTTTCCAATGGTTTCTGTAACTGTAGGGTGTGAGGTAGAGATGGTAGCCTCATCTGGAAACATCTCTTCACCAGCATTTGGTGTAGTAAATTACCCAAGTAATCAAATTTGCAAGTACAGTATCACCCGACCTGAGGGTGGATCAGTGTCATTAAGGTTCACTCATTTTGATGTTAATGGAGATGACTATGTGGAGGTTAGTCTAGTCTTTTGGACTTGTAAAAAGATTTTCTTTTCCATATAACAATACTTACATATATAAGAAAAAAAATTAAAATGCTATATTTGAAATTGATTGATTTGGAAATTAGTAGAACTTTCTTTTTTAAAATTTATTCCACAGTATTAATAAAAACGTCTTTTTTCTCATGATATTCTTGAAACTTTAATACCAGATATATGATGGAACAAATCCAGAGGGAGGTGTTCAGCTCCACCCAGGTGAAGGTTTCACTGGAAAATCTCGACCCTCTCTGACTCTAACAGCAAGTTCAGGCCACATGATCCTGCTCTTTAAAAGTAATCCTTTACACACAGCATCTGGATGGAAAGCAAGCTTTAGTGCTGGTAAGAAGTTTTTTTGAAGATACAAATCATTATTAATGCTTTATTTTTTTTAAAGCTTCTAAAAGGTTGCACAAATTAAAGCATATTTTCATAACCAATTACCTTTGTAAAAATATATACAGAATCTCTAAATTTGTTTATAACCTCTTAGATAGTAGGATTTATTACTTTCATTAATGTTTTTGGTAAGGGTTATTCATGTAGCCCTTAACATCATTTGACAATTTTACTTAAACTTTGTATATTTATTCATTCAAGATACATTTAAAAACACATAAGTTATCCATTTAGAACATTGTTATGACAGTTGTCTGCTTCTATGTGGCAAATGCTTGTATCTTTTCATATCTTCATATATCAAGTTGATAAATCTAAAAACCTGTGATGGAAAGCAAAGTGAGAATATATTACAACATATCAACCACACTATATTTGCCATATCCAATGCCGATGAGATAAGTTGTTTGATGAAGTCATATGTTCAAATAAGGTTATATTGTGAACATCCTAAATTTTGCAGAATTATGTATGTTTCAGTATACCATTGTTTATCTAAATTTTAATTTTGCTTTTTTGAGTTTTAGTACCTTGACTTCAAGTATAGCTTAATTACAATTAAATCTGCATGTGTAGTGTCATTCTTATTAAAATTAAAACGATTTTACTGAAAGATTATACTGAAATTATGTTTGTGGTTTGATTTTTATTTGTTATTTAACATTATTTATGCTTGCTTTTAAAGTTTTAGTAAGTGCTATATTTGTATGCACTTGCTTAAGCTAATCTGTGTGATCAACACTGAGCTGCTTTTGTATCTTAACCTCTTTAGATTAGCACCACATACGTCTTTGCACACAATCAGAATAGATGTATTTGAAAGTCTGAACAGTAGCATCAAGAGCAGTAGCTTTGTATTTGTAGCAGAAGAATTAGCAATTTGCTTACGGATATTTAAACACATTTCAAATTTGTCTTGGTTTATTATACTAATTAATAAATTTAACTGTAACTGATATCTTAAATCGGGCAACCTGAGTTGATTGTATTATTAAATGTATAATGGCATTATTATACTATATTTGTTGTCATATTTCACGTTTTCAGTTTCAATGATCAAATAAATTCAGAATTTAAGAAAAAACTATGTGTGTGCATGTTAGGGGGTAGGGTAAGGGTTTGACTGGCAGCCCTCAAACTCCAGATCTGCTCATGACCTATACAGATGCCTGCTTGTTCTCTTATTTTTGAATCCACATTCTCAGCTCTTGTTACATAGTTGCTAACTATGTATTGAAGGCTGATTTATGCTTTATTTTACAAATCTCACTTTATTGGTAATTATTTCAACCTTTAACACCCCACAAAACATGACTATTAGCCTATCCAATCATCTGAGTTTAATCATTAATTACTTTTGTATCCTGGATATGGTGGTAGTGTTGAGATTAAATTTTAAGTCTTTGTGGAAAGGCTGTGTTATTCCCTCATTAAAGCTTCCCCTGTATTAGCGTTTGAATAAACTGTTTCAATGTTTTCCAGAAGGATATCCAGATTTTCCTAGCCATTATACTGAGATAACTCAATGTTCTATCAGTTAGGTGGATGGTAAAGGATTATTTTACACTTTCTTTTCTTCACTCGTATGGTTCATATCATATTAATTTAGTATTATGATATTTTCTGGCATGATGGGCTATTACAGATTGGTCATTATTAATCTTTTATGTCTGTTATATTCCTCAATTCTGATGTTTATTGGTCTATTTGTTTCTCCAATGTATTGAAGTCCACATTGGAAAGGATGATGTTAATCGTGTTTTTGGATCATTAAGTGGATTGGTGTGGTGTGTGTGATTTTCTTTCTGCTTATTCCTGGTGTTTATCTTCTTTATTTTTCTTTATCAAATATTCAAGGTGTCTTTTGATTTCAAAACAAAGATTATATTCCTTTTTTGAGATAACTTGTCTAAAGACTATATACACAGTCAAAATAATTGATTAATCATTAACCTTAGGCTATATATAGGCTGTTAACCATGACATGGATTACTATCTGATTGCCACAACCTTACTGTAACTACATAACATATGTTAATTTACCATCCAAAGATTGCCCACAGCTGCAAGTTGGAGAAGGAGCTTTTGCATCAACTAGAGATACAGCTTTTGGTGCAAAAGTGACATATACCTGCCCTGTTGGTCAAGAGTTTAGCAATGGAGAAACAAAAATTGTAGCTCAATGTATGCAAGGTGGACATTGGAGTACGGGGTACATACCAAGCTGTCAAGGTTTGTTGACGTCCATTAATGAAAAATTAAGTAACATTCATTTTTTAAGTTGATCTTAAAGTTATTCTACTGAAATACTATGCTGCCATTATTTGTGGATGATTGAAACAATATGATAAAAACTAAAAACAACGAGGCTAGAAATTATATTTTAGTTATGCAATAGCAACAATTTCAAGATATTTAAAAATGTATATTGTAATTAGTGGAGCAAAAGTATTAGTTTTTATAATTGCGTGTTTCAAAAACCTTTTTTATGTGTATGAAAGATGGTATACAGAAGCTATTATTTTATTTTTCAGAACGTTATTGTGGTCCAGTACCTCAAATTGACAATGGATTTGCTGTAGGAGCTACCAATGTCACATACAGAGGTCATGCTACCTACCAATGTTATGCCGGTTTTGCATTCCCAAGTGGTAAGCCTACAGAAATGATCCGCTGTGCCGAAGATGGTCAATGGCGAAATCTACCAGTGTGTCTTGCTTCCTCATGCCCTCCTCTACTTGAAACTCCTCATGCTTCTCAAACAGTCCTTAGTGGTGGTGGACGCAGCTATGGCACTGTTATCCGTTTTGAATGTGAACCAGGCTTCTACAGGATTGGTGTTCCTGTCATTGTTTGTAAAACTGATGGTCAATGGTCAGGACCACCCCCTAAATGTGAACGTATGTTTGTACTTGTTTTGCTACAGTAATTAAGTTAATTCATAACATATAAAGGAATAAACTGTGAATCTTAATATTTATATCATTGCTAGATGTAGATTTTATAATATCTAGCTTTAGAAGCCTCAAACTGAATTTGTAAAACTGGAACCCTTGAAGGAATCTAATGTTGTTTTTTGACAATATGAAGATACTCGGAAGTGCTATATAGATAAGTCTCCCCCACTTCCTCAGTCTTAAAAGGGACTCTGCCTTTGGATTAAAAAAATAAAGGAAATAAAATGTCATTTTCTTTTGTAAATGATTTATTAGTGAGTTTGTAAATGCAAGGTTATGAATAATATAACTTGCATATTTGACAGCTTTAGTTAAAACTCATGAAACATTTTTTGCGCATAGAAACTAAAACATTAAGATACCACATGTTAAAGGTTACAATAGATGAAAGTCAAATATTTGGTAAAATAGTAATAAAGTCCATGGACATAAATTACCTTTGCTTTGTTCATTAAAACTTTAATATGTTTTATTATCTTTTTTTTTTTAGAAAATAACAAATGTATAATTAATTTAGAGGAAAAAATGCAGTATAAAGTTGTGACTAAGATTTGTCAGAGGTTATGGTTTTCTTTTAATCATTGTGTCAACTTTTATTTTCAGTCTAAGCACAAAGCTGCACAATGAGTTATTTGTACTTTGCCCACTACAGAAATGAAACTCCAGATATTAGTATTATAAACCCTAAAACTTACTGCTGTGTCACTGTGGGGTCCTGTGACAAGTAGATTATTCATTATTTTAGTAGGATATATGTGTCAGAAGTGTTGGAACCAGGGATGCTGTAGCTTCCCCACTTTTACATATTTGGCTTATATAGCAATTGTAAATTATATTATTATATTAATTTTGGGGAGGGGGCATGACCACAGACCCCCTCCCCCCAGATCCCTAGATTGAGATGCCTTCGGCAGCACAAAAGCTGCTTTTACCAGCCTATACTTTCAATCTCCCATTGTAAAATCTGCATGGCTAGCCAAGCACCTCCACTTTGCAACTCCTTCCTACACTATTGCGTGTGAAATGCCAAAGAGAAACGGAATGCCAATTACCAATTTGTTATTTATCTTAGTAATTTTGATATACATAAATGTAATAGATATATTGTTTTATCCAACAACTAGGTGTTCAGTGTCTTATTCTCCCAGAAATTAAGAATGGATTTGTTGTCGAACCACAAAGAAATTTTTTCTATGGTGATGAAGGGAGAGTTCAGTGCCATCGAGGATTCAGACTTGAAGGAAATGCAGTCATAACTTGCGGTCCTAATCAAACATTTGTTAATTTACCAAATTGTGAAGGTAAATTTAAATTTTCTTTTTTGTTATTTATGTATCTTACATTGATGCAATTACTTTTTGTTGATATAGATTGAGTCAAAGATTTTGTATTAGGCAAAAGCAAACATTTACAAAAAAATGTATGCCTATTTTATTCATTTCTAAATTTTAAAATAATATTTTAATTTCTAGAGGGATTCATACTTTTTCCTGCTTCTCACCTGTGCTTGGATTCAAAAGTTTACACCAATAAGCTATAAACAGAGTTGTTTTAATATGCTTGGCCTGTTACCCACCAGTGGCATGTCTTAGACTAAACCTCAGACTCATCATTTCCAGTTGTCCAAAGGTTTCCCCTTAGAATCATCTGTTAATAAAAACAAAAATGGACCCATTAGTGCCAATTTTTAACCAATTTTTAAGTTTTGGTCCATCATACATTATTATCATTAGTGTAATCATTTCAACCTTTGACCTATCGGTGTCATCTATTATAGACTCAACCTTTGATCCATCAACATCATCTGTTACAGGCTCAACCTTTCATCCAATAGTGCTATTAGTTATGGGTTTAACTTTTGATCCCTTAGTGTCATCTATTATAGGGCTTTACCTTTGATTTGTTAGTGTCATCTGTTGTACCAGTCTTTGATTCATCAGTACCATCTTTTATTGATTTAACTTTTTAATCCATAAGTTTTATCTGTTAGTGGCATTATAGACTCAGCCTTTCGTCCATCAGTATCATTTGTTATATCAGAAAAATCAGAACTTGTCCCTTTCATAAATTTGCTTGACCCACAGAAGTCAATAGATACAAAGCTCCATCTCCACCATCTGTCATTGGCTTGATATTTGATTTATAATGTCATCCATAATAGACTTAACTTTTGTTCCATAAGTGCCATCTTCTTATAGCTTAACTTTTGGTCCATCATTGTCATCTTTCCTGATAATATGTCCTAACACATATGTAATTTGATGTGAATATAGTACATAATCCACAGTTTGAAAGTAATTTTCTCTGTTGTGTTTAGTATATCAATTTATATTTTCATTATCTATTTGAGTTTTTTTTTTTCCTGAAACATGAATTTTCCACTCGGTTTCATGATGCTTAATTTATAATAAGTTTTTGTTACTATTTTTTCATACTGAGCAAATTAAATGCCAATGGATGATAGAGTTCATTAGAAACATAGTTGAGCTCTAGTGTTTAAAATTTTAATTTTGGAGAGCATTCTTAGATTCAAAGTAATTAGTTAGAGCACATCTGTAAAGATTAAGACATTGTTTTGCTTTTTACATAATGTACAGAGTAATTCTAATAGAATTATTAATATTCTTTTGTTATTGCTATGTAATAAGTACCAACTTGTCATATTTGCATAAAATATGATGAAAATTTCTATATAGCTTTATGAACTAAGTTGAAAGGTTTGTTAAGGCATTAAATACTTTTATTTTCAGATATTAATGAGTGTTCAGCCACATCGTGTGATACGGCTTCTACTGTCTGTACGAATACTGCTGGAGGATTTTTCTGCAAGTGTAAATCTGGATTTGAACCAAACTTTGGTAAGATACATTATTCATAAGCATTCAGCAACAGTTACAAGTGTAAAAATAGTCATTATTGAGATTTTTTTTCTTACACCATAACTATGAATCCTTTAGTATGTTTCATATCCAAACTAGTTTATAGGATCATAAGTAATAAGAAAAATAATCAGTCTACTTTTAACATCCTAAAATTTTTTTTCTGTCAGATCTATATCGGGCACAAAATGTTTAACTGTTCCTGAATTGGATGTATGACCAAAATGTTGCACAATAAAATTATGTTTTACAATTCCTACTACTCTGAGAAGAGCACTAGAATTTTATCTTTTTGTTTATGAGATATTTAAACATTTCTTGGGATCTTTGCATGTGCTTAGTGTAATTATTTTTGTTCTACCTCAAAAAGCTTTCATTATACACTTGATTTAACAGAATTTAAACAATCAAGAAAAAATATTAGTTACATAAGATATTTTAAAGAGGACTGGACCTTTGTCACTCAAACAAAATGAAACAACGTAAGAGTTGGGCTTAGTAATTCACAGATTGCATCATAAAGAATATAATCATGTTAAATAAAACATTTATGTACTTAAAATAAGTGATGTTAGCTTTCAGTATGTGATCAGTTCTTTTTAGTAAAAAAAAAAAATTATGTATAAAAGTAAACTATTTTGCCAGTTTTTTTAAAACAAAAGTTTTAGGTCTGTGGTGTTATGTGATTTTTTTTAAGAGATTGAAAGTACCTTTTAAATGATGTATCTTATTTAACTTTAAAATTTTTTCACAATCAAACTGAATTCGTATTTTTGCTTTTACTTATTTTGTATCTATCTGCCTTCTTGCTATAGACTGTCGACCAGTTGGAGATCTTGGTATCAGTAGTGGAACAATTCCACCTAACAGCATTCGAGCTTCAGGAACTGAAGCTGGTTATAGTAAGAATGTAAGTTTCATATCTTTACTACTGTCTATTTCTTATGGCTAAACTATCTTTGAAATGTGCAAATGTTCACATCTAATTGCAGGATTTAATATCATTCATTTAGTTATAAGAAAAAGTCATAAACATGTATAGTTTTTTGTGCATTAAAATGTGTAGTTAAAAAAAGTAATTTACATTTTATGTGAAACATTTTTTGTACATTTTGCCTTCTTTTTCTCAGGAAAGTAAAACTTATAACTGCATCATAAACAAAACTAAAATACTGTTGATTGTTTTGTTGATACTGAATATTTCTAAGAAATTGTAATTAGGAAAATAGTATAAAGTGTTGTGCTTTTTGTTGATTAAAAAGATTATTGTATTCTTTAGAACTTTAAACATTTCAAATAAAAGTAACTAGTAAAACAGAAGTTCTGTAGTTCAAACTAATCATTTCTATTCATAATTATGGTCCATTTGACAGTTTTCATTTGATTTTTTTTATGATATACTTTTTTGATCATGTTTATTGGATTCAAAACTAAATATAATAGTAAAAAAATTTATAGCTTAAAGCTGAAAAATGTTTTTAGATTTAACCAAGTGTTACTGATAGCAAAAAAAAAAGTGTCTCTCAGTGTATTATATACTTTATTATTTATTTTACTCTCATTTTCAAGATTTGGCATACCAAAAAGCTTATTTTTACTTGTAAAGTATAATAACTACTCAATAATTTTAGGCTTTACGACTTGACAGTCCTGGTGGTTGGTGTGGAAATATTCATCGGGAAGGGGAAAACTGGATCCAAATTGATTTGAGAGCCCCAACAGTTGTGCGTGGCTTTCGTGTCAAGTCAGTTCTTCGTGATAATGGGTCTCATGCATTTCCACTCACGGTGTTAATTCAATATACAGATGATCTGACAGATATATTCAGAGATTACAGAGACTCTGAAGACAAGGTATGTTATATCTTGCTTCATTTTTATTTTGTTACAAAGTTTATTATAACTTCTTATGAATACAGTTATTAATTTTCTTTTTGTTTTCTCTGATATTTTGTTTATTCTTTTGTTTAATTGATTGATGATAGTTTGGTTTCATACTGATTACAGTTTGGTCTCTTTCTCTAAGAAATGATATTAACTTGTTGGAAAGGATTCAGAGAAGCACTTCTAAGATGGTTTTTACTATCTTATGTGAATAAATTAAGATCTATTAACTTATTTCCCATTGAAGTTTACAAGATTATAAATGGGATTAATTAGATAAAGGCCTGTGAATTATTTATACTTTATTCTGTAAATGATAAGACAAGTGAACACAAGTTTAAGACCTGGAAAATACAGACTAAACTCCATTTAAGACAGATTTGTTTTTCTAACTCTGTGACTGGCTTATAGAAAAGTCCCCCAGTGGAAAAGAGGTAAGTTTATGAACTTACAGCACTAAAAAAACAGCTAATAGAAAAAGTTGCACTCAACAGTAGTGAGGGCCAACACTTTACAATTTCCTGAAAAATAAAGGGTGGGTTTAAGTTTTTATTTTTCCTAAAGGGTGAGTCCTGAAGGAGCAAATGTTAAAAAGTACTAATGTAACATTTAAACCTAACTTAGGAATCGGTAAAAGTTTCAAAAACACTTCTTTTCATCTTCATTCAGTAGTTGGGCAAGATTACTTTCATGAATTAACGTGCACTTCTCAAGGTTTAACATAAGTTTTACTAAAAAAAATAGAAACATTTAAAAATTATTCTTATGCCTTGTATCTTAAATCCAATTTTTGTTTAAAGCATTTTTATGTATTCAAAAATTAAAGATAAGCTTGTATCACTTTATTTAGCCCATTTGATAATGTAAATAAAGTTAGAAACTTAATTTCTAAAATAAATCTTACATATTGTTAAAAAAAAAGAGACCAATATGCTTGTTAGTCATTGAGATTCAAATAAATAACTTTGGTTATTTATCCACAACACAAAAACACAATTTCCAAGTTTTTTACATCTTGTATAATGTAATAATATAAATGCATAGATTGTGTAGAAATTAGCAACAAAGCTATAAAATATTTAGTTTTTACATCATGTTAGGGTTGCTATGAACTTCAGAAATTTAGAAAAGTCATGGAATTTGAAAAAGGGATCAACAACTAAAGGAAAATTGTGGTCACATCCTTTTATCTTTATTTTTGTCACAGAACTTGTATCCATCTGTGATCTGTACTGCTTAGCTGTGCCAATTATTGGTATATTTTCAAATAGTCTTCAAAATTCTCTCTGTGTTATTTTATGTGATAATTTTCTAATTTTATTTTATAAATAAATATGCAACATCTTGTTGTCTAGTATCAAGTCATGATGTTGTTATCAGTTTTTTTCTGTGGTGCTCCAGTTTGAAGTATATTTTGAAAGTATATACTGTAGAAGAGTACGACATTTAGTATTTGTATGCTATACAATAACTATTAACTATGAGATGTGAAAATTGCATATCATCTTGTGTTGTATCTTTCTACAAAAACTGTGTATCCTTGAAATGTTTAATAAAAAACAGGGTAGCTATCTTCTTTTCAAATTTTTTTTATCTGACTTTTTAGGTAAACTTCCAGATTTTCCATATCTGCACACAAACATTTGTATGACACACACTGATATTTCAACTTTTCCTCAGAACTCTAACTAATTAAAACAATTTAGCTTTCAATCTGGTTATACAGGATAAAAAAAATATATATATATGTTTAATACATAAAAATTAAAAATGGTAATTTCGAACATGTTAAACTAGGTGGAAATTGTCTGCCAAATTCGACCTGAAATGTTTCTTTCTGTAATTGGTCTAGGCAAGAACCTTAGCTCCTGTTTCACAAGATAATTGTTTTGTATCCTACTTTACCTTAATGTAGTTTTATTGAGCTCAGACAAATTGTTCTCAATGTATGAAAACAGAAGACTTGTGTCTGAGAGAGCCAGGATTTGCTAGTGATGTTCCATCTTTGTTGTATTTCATTTTTCTGTTATTCTTGCTGCTGGTCGTGTGTGTATTTCTGAACTCTAATTCAATTACTCATCAATGAAAGCTCATTTTTGTTTTCTTTATTAAGCAGCTTATTCCCCTAAATCATTCATCTTTATAATTTTATCCTACTTTATATTTTTAAACCATTACAAATCACTAATCATGTCCTTCTGCATTCTAGGTCCTTAATTTGTTGTTGTTGTAAAGACTGAGTGATTGTTTGCTAGGTTTGACATTGGAATTACTAAAACTTCATATTTGCACAGTTTTTGTAGAAATTGCAGTACAGAGAGACAGCATTTATTTTACATCTTACGATAGTTACTCCAGTTCGATACATTTTGTGTGAAACTTGGCAACACAAAATTAACAATGTATTAATATTTGCATTTCATATGAGGACATCAAAGTTACAAAGCTGTTTTGTAAAAAATTGCATCACAAAAAGAGAATCCTTATGTTTTTACTTCTGCTAATAGTCACTCCAATGGTATATAGATTTATAACACAGAAAAATGGTATTTTTGCATTTTTTATCAGTCACTTCAAAGTTACACAGTTTGTGTAAAAATTGGCAACACAATAAAGGACAATATTTAGTTTTGATATTTTATATTTATACAAACTTGCAAAACAAAAACAAAATATTTAGTTTTCAAATTTCATATTACTAACTTCTAAAGTACCAGTTCTTTTAGAAATTTGCAACACAGAAAGATAATACTCTGTTTTACCTCTCATATTAATTCTTCCAGAGTTCTCAGAATTAAAAAAAAATAGCCACTAAAAGTTATGTGATATTCTATAAAAGTTACAATGCCAAAAACCAGAAGATGATCTAAAACACAAGCTTGAGTTGCTTTCTCTGGAGCATTATGAGTATTAAAACGTAGACTCTTTTTCAATTTAACACTGATATTCATATGATGGGTGAGAAAAGAGAAATAAAAAATAAAGCAGTTATTATATTGATCTAATTTCACATTTTTGAAAACCAGAGGTGGGGCTTAGTATTATCTAAAAGCATGAAAAGAATTTGCAATTCTTCTTAAAGTGTTAATAAAATTAGGAGATTATTCTCAAAAGAAATTATTATCTTCAGGCTTATTTAGAGTGAAAACATTTAAAATGTTTAATACACTCAAATAGAACTTTCAAGTAGAAACATTTAACAACTTATGATACTACTACTTGAATTTTACAGAGAGTAGAAAAGCAAAAGGTACCAAATGGGTCCACTAGAATATACATATATTGTAGTTTGTAAATGTTATTAAATTTTGATCTGTTTTAAAGTTGTACTTCAAAATAGCTGCTATTTGAATTTCAGCCTGTCCAGTTCCAGTTGAACAGTAATGGAGGTTCAGGATTATCAGTTGTAAATCTACCTGTTCCTTTAGAAACACAGTATATTCGCATTGTTGTCATGGAATTTGTAATAGCTCCTTGCCTGCAGCTTGAATTGATGGGTTGTTCTCGGCAGGACTGCTTAGGTAATTGTGCCTTGTTGCAACTAATTTTTATTCCTGTTGATAAAATTAAGCAACTGTAGAAACAGAATGTTATTTTTTTCATGCATTTAGTAGACTTCATTTTGTCTTTGCTGTTGAGTTCTTTTATAAACTTAGTAGTTAGGCACCAAAGCTAATTTTAATTCTAGTGAACTAAGCACAACATCAAAAATTATCTTACACAAATTCATTATTTATTTAAAATTAAATGTCTATTAGGAACAAGTTATCAAAATATGTAAATATTCTCAAAATTGATATAGTAGTGTTCAATATTTTAACAGAAAAGACACTGAATTTCTTGTGAATAATTCTCTTGTAGATGTGAATGAGTGTTCAAGAAACAATGGAGGCTGTGATCAGCGATGTATCAATAACCCAGGAGGTTTTAACTGTTTGTGCAATGTTGGCTATGAATTGTACACTAAAAATGGTACCAGTGGTTTTTACATTCCACCTAGTGAGACAGGGTTAAAGGATGGAGATTTATATCAAATAAACAAGACGTGTGTTCGTAAGTTGATTATATATGCCTTTTTTTTTTCTTACCACATGCTTGTAAGCTGATTAAACGATTTCATCTCAGTATTTGTTAATGATTTGGTTAAACAGACATTTTACTTGGATTTTATTAATTACACATTACATTGTCCCCATATATGGAGCACCTTCACACTGAAATAATGCTTTTGCTTATAATGAAACATACAAATATCTAAAAATATGTTTTTAAATTTTTTTTTACTTAAATATATAAGTTTCTAGCACAATTATTAATTCAAACTGTTTAGAAAATAATTTACTATTTCTTCAATTATTCTAACTGCTAAATTAAGTTTATTTTAAAGCAGAAACTTTTGTTCATTTTCTCTCTTTTTTTATTGTTTTGTGAAGGTATATAATTTATCTGTATATTTTTTACCCAAAGGTTTTTCTTCTCTCTTTTTAAGTGATGATGATATTGGTAGTATTTTTGTTTCAGGAACTATATTTCGTCTGTATTTTCGACCACCAAACTTTCATTCTCTTGGATATAATGAAGATGTTTTATTATAATAGGAACTACAATTTATCTACATTTTTGCCAAGGAAACATGTTCTTTCTGTTTTAGTAAAGATGTGCCTACATTTCATGTTTCAGGAATTACAGTGTATCCACTTTTTGCTCCACTAAGATATTATTCTCTTTCTTTTGTTGAAGATATACATAATTTTTGTGATATAAATTACAGTTTATCCAAATTTTAGTCTTATGATTTTTTTCCTTAAATCCAATTTTTCCACATTTTGGACCTATAAGATTTTATTCCTTTGTTGTTTTTTATGAATTTATAATTATTGTTGTTTTGTTTTATTGAAATTATGTGTATTTTAGACCACTAAGCTTTTGTTTTCATCTTTATGCAGCTAAGATGTGTCCACCTTTGGCAAACCCAGACAATGGGTTAATGCTATCCACCAAGAAGGAGTTTCACTTTGGACAGATTGTTAGTTTCCAGTGCAATTTTGGTTATGTGTTGGAAGGGAGCTCTACACTACTCTGCAACAGCAATGGGGTTTGGAACGGAACAGCTCCTGAATGTAAATGTAAGTGTTTTTATTAATTTTTTTGTAACGTAATTTACAGATTCATTGATAGACTTTACATTTTTCTTTCATTTGATTAAATAACAAATTTAGCATGTTTTGAGAATTTGTTCAGATAGAGAAACTTTTTCTGTAATCGCATTAAGAAACCCCAATGCAACCCTTTTGATATGTAGCCTACCAGTGACATCTGTAAATTTACTTCACAGGGTTGTAACATATATTTTGTTATAAATGCAGGTTTTTAATAACTAATTTTACTGAAGCTTGGACACTGAATAACTCTCAAACAATGCTTTTATAACTTTCTTAATATCCCAGTTTTTAAATGCCGCAACAATGTACAAGTTCATTTAAAATCATTTGAATCTAAATTTAAACTTGGATCAACTGGCTATTAAAAGAACATTTTACTGTCGTCTGTAAACATTAAAACTTGTAATATTCCAATAACTTCATATATTATCAACAAATGCAGTACATTACTTGCAGTATGCGTTTATTGTATACTACAATATTTTAATATGTGACATTTTAGCATAAAGTGCTAACTCTTATTTTGTAACTACAACCAAAATAATGTATTTTAAATAATGAAGAAGCTGAAGTAACACTGAGCAAGAAAACAAATCAAAAAGCCTAGTTTTGGTGCAATAGTTGAAGCTATGTAAACAGTAAAACAAAATTATGAAAATGTTTCTTAATGTAGAAACTAAACCAATAACGAAACAAGATTATAAGTTTGATCTTATGCCATAAAATATCATTAACAACGAGGGTATCCAAGTGAGGAAATGATACATTCTACTCCTTATAAGTAATGGAGTTTGTACATTATATTTAGTTAGCTATGCTCATTACTAGGTATATATTTTTATTTTTGATCTGTGTAGGTAGCTTGCTTTGATCAGAAGTTAAATAAGTAGCTAAATCAATACAGAAACACTTAGTAACAAAATAATATTTTTAAAAGCTTGTCTTAGTTGAGTATCTAAAACAACACAAATGTCTTTAAAAAATTATGAAACTTTATCTTGATGATGGAAATGAACCAACACAACAAAAATTATTAAACCCTGTCTTTATGATGGAAATGAACCAACATAACTAAGTGTTAAATATGTAACAGTTTTTGACATAAAATTTTATATATGTGTGAGTAAATTGTTTTTGCAGTACTTAGATGTCCTTGTTATCAAGGCAATAAGTTATTTTCTCTTTCCATAAATTGTGCTTTTATTCAACATCTTTGTTTTACAGATGCTCAGTGTACTACACTAGCTGATGATCCAGGCCAAGGACTGGATATTAAAATCAGTGAAGAGGTTAGCTCCGTGCCTTTCCTAGAAAATGCCACTATTTCTTGTAATGAAGTTGGTAGACCTTCACATGGGACAGTTACAGCAAACTTTAGACAGTGTGTGTATGACCCTCAGGATGGTCATCCTGACTACTGGCTATCGGGATCTCCACCCACTTGCCCAAGTGAATACAGTTTTTATCATCATTGGATAATGTTAATACTAAAATATATTGAATGAGTACCTTTCTTTTAAATCAATGTGCTACCAATTGAATTGATAACATTAAGTATATACAATTAGAAGAAGCAAAGATTAGTAACTGGTAAGAACAGTATTTGCATAAGCAGGTAAATACCTTTCTGTACTTTAAAATCCTGAGCTTTTCAATAGTAATAATAAGTATATGATCAAGTATTCAGGAATTTGCTTTAGCTTACTAGTTAAGGTATTTAAAATTCCTTCATTTTTATTTTGATAGGAATTGATTGTGGTCATCCACCTAATACAACGGGTGCCACCTATGGATTTTATGTTGACACTCGCTATCGTGCTAGTTTCTACTTTAGTTGTGATGAAACATTTACTCTGGCTGGTAAAACAAACATGAACGACAATGTCATCAGATGTCAAAATGATGGCACCTGGGACTTTGGAGACATACGCTGTGAAGGTAAATAATTGCCACTCTTGCCCATTATTGTTTACTTTTTTTCACTGTTTTACATTTACGGACGTAGATTTTGGCTCTAACATTTTAATATTGTTAGGCTGTTGTTTTATGGAAACTACAAAATTTTAAATACATTACATTAAGAAATACATAAAAAAATTATTTAAAGGACAAATAATGATGAAATTTTTAATATTTTGTTTACTTTTTAAACCATCCAATATTTCCACAATAAAAAAAATTATATATTGGCAAGCAAATAGAAAGCTGACTTTGAGACAAAGAATAAACTTCAAATTATAGGAAATATGGCAAAAAGTCAATGCAAAGATGCTTCCGGAATTTGCTATATATGTGTGTTTTTAAAGTGAGTTTTTGAAACTTTTATTTTTTAATGAATATCACTATATATGAGTAAATTTATGCATTACCAATTTTTTGTTTTCCTCTGTATTCTAAAAGTCAAGAAACTTGTAAAGTTTAAAAAGGTTGCACTTTTAAAAGAACATTATTTTATCTAAAATAATAATTGTTTTAACAATCTTCTTGCACAATAACTCCAACAAAAAAGAACAAAACAGTAAAGGAAGAACTTATGGGGTGTAAAGTTGCATGATGAATTAAAAAAAAACAGTTTGGAGGTCATCTACATTTTACATAAAAAATGGAAAAGAAAATAAATAATGTAGTGAACTCTTCTAAGCTTGTCCAGTTTGTTTTTGTGACATATTATACAGTGAAGACCAAATACTTTGTAGTGCAATCTTCTAAGTATAGCTATCTTGTCCTTATGTCATGTTATACAGTGAAGGTAAATATCCTGTAGTACAATATTTTTTATTAAAATATGACCAGTTTGCCATACGTTGGAAAGATTAATCTTAGAGCTTTACATAGTGCCTCAAATGCAAAATTATATTAAATTAGAATTGCACTCAGTGAATTTAAATCATAATTTTGTTTACATTGATAACTAGGCAGCAAGTGTATGATGAATTAATGTTTGACATTGACCATCCACAGGCCCCGTATGTCAAGATCCGGGCAGACCACCAAATGGAAAACAAAAGGCTCTGGGATATGAGCAAGGTTCAAAAGTCAGCTTCTCTTGTGATCGACCAGGATATATCCCTTACAACACAGACCCAATAACTTGTGTGAAAGGTAAGGTCCTCGTATATTTCCATAAATGAATATCAAAAGTTTTTAAGGTAACTGTTTATATTTTATTTTCCATTTTCTCTACTATATCACTAACTCTACCTATTATCATCAAGGTAAATCACTTGGGAAATGTGCAGCTCACAATACGCTATCAAATTACATTACCAATGAGCTGCTAGCGTGTGTACTTCGTGAACAATTTTAATTATATTATTATTATTACTTATTTTACCTATTCTAGTCTTAAATATCTTAAAAAGATCCATACTTTTAATTTTACTTACTTTTATAATAATAAATATGAAAAACAAGAAATAAAGTACTTACCCAATCTTAGTTTTTCTTGCCCTTGATCGTCGAGTAGAGTTAAGCCTGATTTTTTTTTAGCATTATGGTAAAGCACTTAACAATTTTTATTTACTTGAATAATACATCAAATAATATAGACTAATAACATGCAAAAAGTAGACAAATTCACTTACTTCTAAAAATTTTTCTGGCTTTCTAACTATGCTAAAAAAACCATTACAAATTCATCCAAGCTAGTCGTTAACTTTCCTACGGGAACAAACTTTCTACTCCGAGAGACATTGACGGTTATCTGTTCAAAACACAATGTTATGCAAAATGCCATTTGATATATGAAAACCTTGACTTTCTATTGGTTATAAATAATATATATATATATAATGAAACGTAAGAGAGAGCTATCAACCAATTGTGAAAGGGAGGATGTGACAGGTGGGTGTGGCAGGAGGGTTTGATTTTCTCTTTGATAGCCCTGTAACAAAAAAAATTGAAGTCTATAAAAATTATGGTCTGTTTAAACAATAACGATTTTATAGAGAGCATTTTATATTTAATTTTATACATTTTTGAGGGATGATGACATGCTAAGACAAAATTTGTCATGTGTGTTACACTAGTGGAAATTCAGGATTTTTTTATATATTTCCTTTTAGAATTAAGAACTTAAAACTTGTGTATACTATTAAAATATGGATTATTAGCTAAGAGTTTATGCTATTCTAATTGGTATAACATAAACAAAAAGTAGTTTAATAAAATTTTGAATGTAAGACACTAAAACCTTGTGTCATGCACAGTAAAAGGTACCCGTGCCGATATTACTCTTCATAGAAGTGTTTTGAAACTTGATGCTTAATTTCATGTCTTTATCTTTCACGTATAGTTTATTTTTAATTTTCCTTTCCAATTCATTGTCTTTTATTATTTATGCCAGATATGTCATCTGGTGGCCATAGGGCTTTATTATTATTACATGGTGACTTATGCACAGTGACTCGTTTCAATAACACTTTGCAAACGCGAATGATGCCATCTTGTCTATACACTTTTACTATCCAGCTGATAACAAGTTAAACTTATAAAAATCATTAAACCTTTCAAATATGATTTTTAAAACACAAATAATAGATAATTAACTAAAATATAAAAGTAAGACCTAAATACAATTTAACTGTAACATTTTTAGATCAGAAACCACCGTAAGTGCTATAGTCGATCAAGCGAACAACAATACTGACAGTAATTACACGTACACTGTGAGGAAAACTGCTCACCAATTTCAAATTAACCATTGGTGGAGTATAGTGTAAACTGAGCTCTTTCTAATGACTGTATACACTTGTGTCTACTAACTACATGTATGTTGTAGATATCAAGGCAAAGTATAGAAGGTGGACGTGGCACCTGTCAAGGATTGTAAAATTTATAACTGTTTACCAGACAGCAACTACAGACTTTAGATATCATGTGTCAAGTACGTCAAACACTCGTACATTACATATACATGCTCATGTACATTGCCAGCTTATGTAGCTAAGAGAGAAGCACTGCTAAAGTCGAGATTTTCCATAGTGCGTGGATCACATGACACAAAGTAATTATGATTTAGATAACAAAATTTCAAATTATAACATACGTTATAATAATGTTAATTTCATTGACATATATTGAAAGTAAAGTGGTTTAATTAAATTTTCAATGTAACACAGTACCATACACAAAAAGGAATTTAAAAATGGTGCTGGGGACATAGGGTTAAAAGATAAATCTAACTTTTGCATACATTAATTTCCAGATGATTATCTTTTAGAATTATCAGTGAAGTATGGCAAACTATGCAGTATCTTTTATTCTTCAATATGTGGTATTTTATTGTTTACTTTGAATAATATTAGATTCAACAATATTGTTATCACATAGAACATACCATTATTTAATGTACAGTTTTTCAAGTGACTTTAGAGTCTCACTTAGGCTTGACTGAAAAAATTAGTTATAACTAAACCTTTACTGAAATACAGTAATAACATTTCACCTGATGAAACCATACTGGCAAAATGTTTTATTTTTTAATCTATAGTAATGTATAATTATCAAAACAAGTCAAAAACTTCATTGTGTGTTACAAACATTCATATCTCAATTGGGACTTGTGCAGTCTGTTAAAGTTATTTTTATATAGGATTGTGGATAAAATTTTGGAAAATAACTTGTTGTCATCCTCTGTTGCATCTTTTTTAACTTTTGTCATGTTGCTTATTCTGTAGAGTATCTAATTTTGTCCCCTAATAGGTCAGTGGAAAGTTTATGGGCTTGAAATTCTAAAATCCAGGGTTTTATTACCTGCAGAGTGCTGATAGCCCATTATATAGCTTTTCATTAAAATAAACAAACCAACAAGTATCTAATTTGGCCTAAAGTAATACCTTGCTGAACAGCAGGAGGATAATAAGATTCAAAATATGAGATGTTAGATTTTGTGTGAAGTTTTTTTATATAAACTGTGAGTAAGTTTATTGTTTGCAGTAGTTATCATAATATCCAAAAAATGTTTAGATTTAGTGATCATTCCGATATGAGTATGTGTGAAGCAAATGTATGTGTAAATACTGTAAAGGAAACTGACAATCCAAAGATGATGTGAGGTCATATCCAAACACCTAAAATGTCATTAATAAAGTGGTGATAAAGTTTGGCTGAAAATTACTATTACTGTGTGAACATTGTCTTAAGTAATGCATTAAAAGCACAGAAACGTTATTGCATATAACCACACCTCTGGTTTAGTTATCATTAGACCTCAAGTAGCTGTTAAATCAAGAGAGATATATACTTATGCAGACAAAGAATAGTTATAATTATCTCTAATTAAGTTTATAACAGCCACTCTTGTTGTAGACTAACAAATCAGTTGACTGTTGGTGATATCAATAAGAAATATGACATCTCAAGATCTTGTTTTGTGGCACTTAAAAACATTTACAAAACCCAGCTGTGAATGTCAAGTTAAGTGTTAAATGTACTTTATTACAAAATGTCGAATTTAGGAGTTTCATAATCCCAGAGGGAAAAGTGCTTCAGTTGCTGTCTATATAATAACAAAAGAATGGAGAAATTCCAAGAAATATGTAAGCTACACCACTACTTTTCAGGATATGAGGGAGTAAAACTCTTATCCCCATCCAAAACATGGTAGCATCTGCAAATGTTGCACAATGCAAGATCTAGTTCGTCAGCTCTGTCAAGCCTTTTCTTTAGTTATGTTGATATAAATGGCCAAGAAAGACTCAACTAAACTTATATGCTGCTGTAAGGTGACTAAGTGTGGTGCCTACCTGAAGTGAATACTTCCATTATTTTGTGTAAGAGAAACACAATACAGCTCCTTAAACTTAAACTCTACATATTTGTGACCAAACACTATATTTGGAAGGGAGTTCTATTGGCAGTAAAGTGTGGTTTTTTGAAGTTAAAAGATCAAACACTTTTTTAGAGTACATTTTCATGGTTTTAACTTGAATACTGGACACCTCTTTGTAACCCCAAATCCCTCCAAGTTTGCTTTCATTGGCTCACAGATTGGGTGTTAAATAAATAGACTGCATAATCCACTGATGGACTTACTTGTCGGATTTTGTCAATTTTCATGTTCTCTTATTTGACTTGCCCAAGTATTGGTCATCATGATCAGCTAAAAGTGAAGTGGTACCTTGGGAGATTTTTTTGATGCATTAGTTTTACAGTGATGCCAAGTGCATAAAAGGTTGATTTATTGATGCCAAGAATATAAAAGTAATGTATTAATAATTTGAAGTTCTGTAAAATATTCAATACATAGTTAGAAAATGTTATCACTGTTGTTTGTTTTAAAAATTTATATAGGTGCAGAATGTAAAGTTGTCAAACCCCTAGGAATAGCTGCTGGATCAATACCTGACATTGCCATTAATGCCACCTCACAGAGAAGTAATTATGAGGTTACAGTAAGTACATAAATACAACTCATCTGAAAACTGCTTAATATTTTACATGTAAGAAGAAAAACAATTGAAGTGTACTGTAACACTACCATGGCCAGTGAGCAGTTATCTGGTGGCAAGTGCACACTTTGCATATCAAATACCAAAATTTAAGTAAAAATAGTACTCCTGATTTTATTCCAACAAATTTTTACTCAAAAATATTGTAGGTTTGAGATTTTATAACCTTGCAACATTTATGTAATGTAATTCATAAAGGAAGTTTGTTTAAACGTTTCATCTTTAATTTCTTTGCAGCTCCAGAATGCAATTATAGGTTTTCTACCTATCCCAAAGAACAAATTTATATTTACTCTGAAACTGTCAAATTTGGAAAAATACTTACCCATGTTTAGTTTATCATGTGATTTTTCTGTCTGTGATTTTTATTTATAGGGTAACAATGATAGAACAGAAAAGATTTGTTTATCTGTGTAAAATAAATAAAGTGGGATAAGCACTAATATGTGTTTCTGAAAAAGTCACTAGTTGAAGTTCATATAGAGATGAACAGAGTATTTTAATATGAAGTTTAAAATACTTAGGAACAACCACAAAGCTGGGAATTTTTTTACAGTTTCTTTTGACATTTGTTTCGTGCAATAGTAATCCTGTTTAAACACTACAGGAATATTGGGTGAGAATACATCAGGTAAGGAATTCAGGATAATGAGTCTGGTAAGCTAGGAGTTTTGCAATTGTTACTCAACACAAGTAAAATAAATCTTTAGTTATTGAAATCTAGCAATAATTATTAGAGAGAAGTTGAGTTTGACCAAAAATATAATTGTAAAAAGATTGTCTGTAATAGTGTAAGTCTAGAATATGAGTACAAATTGTATTTCTACTGGTCATCATTTCTGCTATTTATAGGAGTTTTATGCTATTTTCATGACTACATAACTGCTTCTATGGGTAAAGGTAAATAACAAATATGCATTACTGATGAATATCAAAGAAGTTAGAACTTACTGGATATGTAATAGTTCTTTTTGATCATTACTAATAAAATACCCAGTTTTATTTATTTATTTTGTATTTTCTAATAGTTACTTTTGTTGTATGTCTGAAGTTGTATGAAAAAACAAGAAAATTAGTGTGCTGTTATTAAAGCAAACACACAGACACAAAAATTATTGTTTTATTTGAAAAATAACTGTTAGATAGATCTACAAGACTTTAGGCACACAGTAAAAAACAACAAAAATTAAGATGGAAGGAAGTATTTTTTTTATCTTTTTAAAAACTATTACACACAACAAAATTTTCAAAAATTCACAACCTGAAACATCATATAAATACTAAATCAAATGTGTGCCAGATTTCATACAATTTAGTTAAGCATTTTAAGTGTGAGCACAAAAAAAAAAAAGAACAGGAGCTATCACTGACATTCTACTAGTCTGGAAAGGGTTATTCCTAGAAATTTAAAAATAGAACCTAGTAATCCTTCTCATATATACTATTTCAAGCGAAATATTCTTAACTTTATGATGGCATGTGATGTCTTGATATTAGTGTTTTTAACTCTTGCAAGTGATATTAAATGATTTATTCAGTGAAAATTCAACATTTTGTGGTTAAATATATTGCAGTATTATTATTAATTATATGAACTTTTTCTTGGTTGCAGAATGTGTATCTGGACAGTGCCACTGGGTGGTGTGGTCAGCAGGAACCTTTTACATATGTTACTGTAGACTTAGGACGGGTTTATCGTGTTAAATCTATTCTTGTTAAAGGTGTGATAACCAGTGATGTGGTTGGGCGACCAACTGAACTACGATTCTTCTATAAAGTTCGGGAATCTGAAAACTTTGTTGTCTACTTTCCAGTAAGTATTAAAATCAAAGTATAGTTAGGAAATGAATGCCATTGTTTATAACATGTCTTTAGCATTATAGTTGTTATTTTTTATCATTATGTGTGTGTGTGGTGTTCAGGTACACTGATGTTCGACAGATAAATTTGGACATATTTGTAAAATGCAGATTCAGTAAATGTACTGCAGAGAATAAGTTTAAATTTGGACAGCAAAGGAAAGGAAGAAACACAAGTAAACAAACAAACAAAATTTTTATTTACATGCAAAATTTGTCTTCAAGTATTTCACTTACTAGCTGGCCTCTAATTCTGTTGTGACTTTGACGGTTGAGAGGAGTCTTTTTTAAAAACATCCACACTAGACAAAGGCAAAATAAATTTTGATTTACCACCCAAAATTTATACAAATGTTGAATTACAACATATCACAATCCAACATTGTATTTCATACAAATATCTGAGTCGCCCCTGGAGTTGAACTCTCCCACCTTAAGGGGTTAGACCTAGGGCTTAAGTAATATGAATTTCTAAACATATAGAGTAAAAGTGAGTAAAATAATTAGTATATGTTTATGACCTTTCAACATTTGGTTAACGATTTATATAAATTTGGAGATTTGTTCTCTGGCCCAAATTATTCTATAATTTTCAAAAACCTTTAATTTCTTATTTACAACTTGATCATTTTGTTTTCAAATAAAATTAATATGAATTAATATCTCTGAACAATGAGTTGTGACTAGTATCTAGCAGTATAACATTTCCATTTCTATCCTTATATTTAATTCTTTCTTCTCCTGGTGACTTATTCATCAAACTAAAACCCCTATCAATAATCTTTTCTGGATAATGACATTTTATCAAAAAAATTTTCGTTTTTTTTTTATCTGTAATTTCTCACCTCTGGATAAGATATTAACATATATATAACACATCAGAGCAACACTACAAGAGCATCTAATAATGGTATGATTTTTTAATTATAGTCATACATAAATGTAGTTGTTACATATAGTCTGTTTGAACTAAAAATAAATTTCAATATCATAACTTTTGTTCTTAATAATAAAACTTTCATCCAGAAAAATATCCTCTATATTACTTTTAAATGATATTAACATATATAACACATCAGAGCAACACTACAAGAGCATCTAATAATGGTATGATTTTTTAATTATAGTCATACATAAATGTAGTTGTTACATATAGTCTGTTTGAACTAAAAAATAAATTTCAATATCATAACTTTTGTTCTTAATAATAAAACTTTCATCCAGAAAAATATCCTCTATATTACTTTTAAATGATTTATGTTGTTAATCTCTAACTCGTTTAGAAAAAAATCAAACATTTTATTTTCAAGAATACCCATTACTAGCATTGCATAGGTTGGTACAATGTTAGTGCCCATAGAAGTTTCCAAGATTTGATGAAAATATTCCCCTTCAAACAAACCAACAAGATAAAACCAAACTTATACCTTTTAAAATAACCTCCTTGCTAAACCTCTTGTTAATACAATTCATATAATTATAAAAAAAATTCAATTGATCTTGGTACCACTGTTTTAGGTAACTAATTTAGAAAATCTTTATTGTGTTTTATATATATCTCTGCACTTTCAACATAAAATGTTTAAAACAATATCCAATAAACTGCTCATTAGTTCAGTACTTTTATTTTGGCCTCCTATAATAGGGTGGTTTGACATATCTAAAAGGTTTGGCTGTCAAGTATATTCCAATCACTCTCCCCCTCTCATTAATTATTCCTTCAAGATTTTACTCATATTCAGTTTTGGTCATATATGAAATTTTCTAAATTCATTTTGAATAAAAATTAGTTTCATTCTTCCTCAGTAAATGAACTTCAAAATTTGATATATATACACCACCAATTTATCTTATGTTCTTTACATAAAAGTTCACATCCTTATTAAACATTTCTTCATAATCATTATGTTATTAGTGTTCTAATGCCATACTCCTATAATAACTGGTTTTATATTGCAACCAAAACACTATACCTTTTAAGAAATACAGTTTTCAAATTTTATTATAAGTCAAACTGGTTTTTCTCATTGGTTTAAAATTTGATATAATCTTATTAATAAGGTATTCATCCTCTTCTTTTTTTCATTAACTTTTTACTAAAATAATACAGATCCTCCTTAATTTGAATTTCAGTAGATCTGTTATTTAGTTCAAAAATAATTCCTGATTTTAAAAGTCTAATTTCATTTTGATCTACATCCCTCTTATTTAAATTTTAAACATCAGGTGTGTAACTAAGGAGATTAGATAATGTCTGATAAAATTTTTGATACAATTATGCTCTCTCTTTCTACAGACAAACCTTTTTAACATTTTCGTGGGGGGGGGGGGGGGGTTTGGGAACCTTCCATTGGCAAATCCAAATTCATTTCAATTATTCTTCTGTTTAGTAGCTTGTCATATTATTCCTCTTTAAGGATATTTTTTCCTGTTCTAGCTGTTCCAAAAACCTTTTTTTCTCAGCCAAATTTCCTGGCTTTGTCTCTTATTTTCTTGATGTAATTTCTTCCACTTTTTCCAAATTATATTGGAGTCAGTTTCTACATATTTCAGTTTTTGTTTTTTTGTAGCTTGTAATGCTTCAACCTCTGTTCTTGCTAGGTTTATTTATGGATAATCAACACAGTGTTTCTTTTCTATTTTTTCTTTGGTATGATTAATCATGATAGTAGTTGGTAGAATTATTTTTTATTATATATGCTTTTGTTGTACATCATAGTGATAAGACTATCTGTATATACATATATATATAAAATATGTTTGTGTATAGTGTAGGTTTTTTAATATATTTGTATTAAATTAAACTTAATCTGCACAATGTCAGCTGAAAGGAAAAGCTCTTTCACAAAAATTACAATGTTTTGAATGTTATTTTTTTAAACTGCAAAATAATTTTAATATATCATTTTAATTTCTATTTCTAAGGATATATTATACTTACCTATTTAACTTTCTTTGTGGAAACCTCATCTACTAGCCACAAAAAATAGTTTCCTCAGCTGTTGTGTAATGCTTACATTCTGGTTCGTAGATGTAAGCCATCCATTTTGGGCAAAAATAAGATTTTTATTAACCTAATTGCATTGTATTAGTTCCACAGGTTATTTTTAGGGTAACAACTGACTTCAACTTTTTCTTGATACTTCCCCATATTTATGATTTAAGGTGACTAAATTTTTCAATGTAGAGGTACAATACACTTTTTTCCTTTAACAGAATTTTAACCTTACCAGTCGAGAACCAGGAAACTATGGAGAGCTTACCGTTATCCCTCTGCCACTTAGTGTTCGTGCCCGCTATATTATTTTGGGTATTGTTTCTTACAATAAAAACCCATGTCTGAAATTTGATTTGACTGGATGTGAAGACACAAATGAGGAAATTGTACTAGGATATGACCAAGGGTATCCTATTTGTGTTGGTAAGTTCTACCAGTGTTTAGTATGATGATTTTTGATATGTTTCCCAAACCACTATATGTTAGAAGTAGAAAGCACTTTTAAGTGTTTGACATGTTCAATTTGTTTTAAATCAAAATAATTCAAAGTAAATGACCTTTGATATGTTCTGATGTTGTGATAATGCTATTACTCCAGATAAAGAACCACCACAGTTCATAAACTGTCCCTCTGAGCCTGTTGTTGCCTCTAAATCTCCAGCTGGTCTTCAGCCTGTTAATTACTCTATTCCTGTTGCTGTGGATAACTCTGGGCGTATTGCCCGGTTTGAAGTACGTCCTGCAGGCTTTAAACCACCTCTTATGGTATTTGAGGACACTACCATTCAGTATCGAGCCTATGATTTTGATGGGAATGTCGCTGTTTGCACTGTTAACATCACAGTACCTGGTCAGTGAGTCTTTAATCTATCTGTGGTAGATTGTACTCAGAGTTGTCTGTATGTGAATAAATCAATATTAAGATTTCACATTAGAATTGTTCTGTGCATGCATGTGTGTGTGTATAAGAAATCATTTATAAATTTTGTATTGGAAGAGTTTTTATGTGAATAAACCATTCTATAGGTTTTCCATTAGAATTGTTTATATATATAACGAAATCATTTGTAAATTATATATTGGCAGGGCATTTATGTGAATAAACTATTCTGTAGATATTACATAATTACATTGCTTTACACGAAGAAATCATTTATTAGATTTTTTAGTTGAATAGTCTATATGAAAAAATCATTCTGTAGGTTTTACATTAGACTAGTCTTTTTGTATGAAGAACTAATTCCATAAGTCTTTAATGCTCTTTATAAATCGTTCTTTATATGAAGATATTTTTACTTTGATTGTCCTCACAAAAGAATTATCCTTATGTGAAGAGATATTTTATGGATTTTATTTGCAGTAGATTTTCTTTGCAAAAAAATCACAGTGAATTTTATTCATATAGGATTATTCTTAATATGAAGTGAGCTAGCTTACCCTAATTGCAGTGTTGAGTCTGATTAAAACGGACTTTAGTATAAATATGCCTTATTAAAAATAGCATTCTGTGAAAGTGATTTCCCTTCTTGTAAGTAAATTGTAAGCATTTATAGGTACATTGAAATTTTATAAATATTTTTGTTCAAGGACTTTAGTTTTTATGCCTAATTATGAGACTGACTTATTTAAATGCAGATATTACTTATTAATTGTTTATTCTTTATGAATTCCTTAGATGATACACCACCATCCTTGAAGTGCCCTCAGTCTTATGTAGTAGAATTAGTGGAACAACAAGACAGCTACAAAGTTAACTTTAATGAATCCAGAAGATTAATAAATGCTACAGATAAATCAGGACCTGTCACTGTCAACATTTCACCCGAATCAGCTGTTATATCAATAGGAAACTATCGAAATGTTACTGTCATTGCAACTGATAAGTTTGGCAACCAAGCTGTTTGCTATTTCCAGGTTTCTGTACAAGCTACTGCCTGTGTCTCATGGTCACTTGCACCTCCAGTAAATGGGATTGTAAACTGCCTTCCAAATCAGGACAATAATGGTTTTGGTTGTGTGGCTACATGTAATGAAGGATTCAAGTTTACAGATGGGGAACAAGCCAAGACATATGAATGTGTTGAAGAACAAAAATGGAGTCCAAGTGATATCATCCCCGATTGTGTACCTGAAGGTAGTTAATTTAAGAGCTTATGTAGTAGTTTGAATTGTTAAAAAATGCCTTACTAGTGACTACTAGAGGACTAGCTCTTTTGCTTAATTGGTATAGTACTCTCCTAGGTGTAAGAGGTATTGGCTTCAAATCCAAGGCAAGGAGATATATTGTGAAAAAAAATACTACACTTATAAAGCACAGTATGTAGTTTTATATTCTAGATTGGCTAATATATATTACTTTTATGTATTGTAATAAAAACCTACAAAAACAAATTATATAGTAGTAACAGATAGGTTTTCTAGTTTTGTTTTAGACTAGCTTCTCTCACATTTGCAAACTCATTAACTTTTCTATATTTTCATATAGCTTTCTAGTTGAACAGTTACTGTAATTTGTGTAATACTCTTATTTAGATGTTGACCAAGCTTTCTATGATGTGGTGGCCGAGGTTGACTATCGTGCAGGAGGTACAATACCCCAGCCTTGTCTTAATCAATATGTCAGCTATGTGTCTACTTACTACACTTCTCTGAATCAAGTTCTGTCTCAGCGCTGTTCTGCCATTAACGTTCAGATGGATATCACTTTCCACAACACAACTATTCAGGCTAAATCTGAAAACCTGGTAAGAATTACTTAGTCTTGTGAAAAAGTTATCCCTATAAAAAAATAAACAGTCATCATTCTCTAACACAAATTCTAGGGATAAAACACGTCTGCTTGGGTTGGTTTAATGAGGTTTGTTTTTTATCAAAATATATTAACCATCAGGTTTTCATTAGTAATATTTTTTTTTTCTTTGAGGATGTTTTTGTAGAGTAATAAGTATGATAGTACTTAATAATAGGGATTGTGATAAACCAAAATGTTAGCCATAAAAAATTGCCCATTTAAAACCACCTTTAAAACGTATGAATATTAACAATAGCTATTTCACAGTATTGGCTGAGCAAAACTAAACTTATTGTACTTATAAAGCTCTTTAAATTCCTATATACGTGTTTATAGAGTGAATCAAAATTCACTGTTTCAAGGAATTTTCATCTAAGTAAGTAAGTAAGTAAATGACTTTTTCCAGATGATGATAAATAATTAGATTTTAGGGTAGGTTGGTAAGAGATCCTGATGAGTAATAAACTTAAATGAGGTAAACATGTGCCCCATGCTTGGTATTGCTAGTGCACTAAAATATAGCTAATAAAAAGGGAACAAACAAGTATAATAAATTCATAATATTTGCTAAATTAGAGTACAAACTACCTTGTGGGAGAATAAAGTGTACCTTAGCAAGAGAAATATTTGCAGAAATCATAAATGGTATTCATATACAGAATACACCATCTGTCACGTTAGCTTATTCACAAGCCTCACATTAAAAATAAGAGCATATATGGGTGCTCATACCCACAGCATCCCACATTTATAATGGGCATTCATGTTTTTTAAAAAAAAGAGTTCCCAGTTGCTGATGTAAATAGTACTTAGGATTTTGATTGTAGCTTAATATGACTTAAATGTTTCAACAAGCAGTAAGATAACAAAAGAAAAAGGTTTCTGTCATATCTTGGATCTCTATATGTGTGTTACTTAATGTTACTATAAAGGTAAAATTAGTTTGTATTTCTAATAACTTTCACATTCATCTAGAAACTCAAAAAACTCTTTTAAAATAAAATTACCCTAAAGGAAATATTAGGTATGTGGGCAATATTTGAGACCAAAAGCTATCTTTTGTACCCTCAGGTTTTACCTTACCATCTTGTAGTTGCATCTATTTGTTACTTGTGTTACTCTGTATTCGTCTGAATGTAAAAGCATTCAAAACTTGTACAAGAAAACATTATACAACTTTAAGATTAAAATATTGTGTATTTGGATTAGCATTTCAGAATAAGCTTTAAAACTATTATAAAATGTTATTATTCTGTAAAGAATATTTTAGAATAAGGAAAGGTAATGACCACTCTTTGTTTGCTCCACAGCTTGCTTTAAGTTATGTACTCAGGATCGATCCAATGGTTCACCAGCCATTGCTATATGACCTCTGTGGCTCTACATTAGGCCTTATTTTTGACCTAAGTGTGCCAAGTACCTCAGCAATTATTGAACCAATCCTAAACATTAGTGCTCAGAATGTTGGTGGACAGTGTCCTGGACTTCAAGCAACACAATCCTCTGTGACTCGAGGGTTTACGTGTGACAAGGGAGAGGTTCTTAATGACAACCGAAATGGGAAAATCCCAAGTTGTTGTAAGTAAAAATACTTTACATGTGTTGTGTCATTTTATTGTTTCATGAGGTAAATCAAGTAATAGTTTTTTGTTGTTTTTAAAATAATGAACAGATAATTATTGAGTTTATAGTTATGGATTTAACAATATTAACATGAATTCTAACATAGAAGAAAATTTGGGTGACTTTAGGAAATGAAATTCTTCTTTTGATATTAATATGTCAAACAAATCCTGTATTTTATGTTGCATTTTGAAATTTACCATCTTATTTTCAAGAGAAGTTTGATTAATCGTATGCAAAATTGTTTTTAAATACTGGCAGAGGAATTGGAGCGATGAGTGAATTTCAAGTTTAATACAAAGTAGTAGTTGTCATGATTAAAGATATATCGTTATATATATAATGCAAAGCCTTAATTTTAAATATTTTATTGCAAGAAGCAGTGTAACTTCAGAAATACAACAATATATTTGGTTTTACAGAAAATAAAAAGTGATAAATGTGAAAAATTATAGTGAATTTGTTTATATACATTGTATGTAGATTGTTGAATATTTGAAATATGAAACTTCCATAGGGTATGACTTATGCAAAAATTCATTTTGTTAGAAGTATATATGAATAAAGAGTACATTCCATAGTTTCAATTACCAACCAAATAATATGTAGCACACAAACAAAGAAGTTTGGGAAGAGTAGGTGATTGAAGATCCCTTTCCTAGGAAGATAAAGAAGATAAAGATAATTGACAAATGCAGCTTTTCTTGAACCTTAACTTTGCTTTCGTTTTCTAATTTTCATTTTTTTGTTTAATCAAACATTTCTGTTCATGTAGATACACTGTAGCTTTGATTTTTTTAACCTTTATAAACAATATTGCTGTTGGATTTCATATTTACATAACCTATGGAAGTTTCATAATTTCCATATTCCACTCTTAAAGTTTACAGGTATGTTGATAATTCTCAATTTCTCCATGCAACATATTCTAATAATTACATTTATCTAAATTGACCTTTCTACCCTAAATATGTGTGTATGTAGGTTGTTAAGATATATAAGTGCAAGTGGAGCAACTGTGAACTAAGCATACTGTTGACTCCATATTTGTAAATACATTTTAAGATGCACTTCAAATGAAATGGAATTTGTCATACACAATTTTTTTCCCTTTATTATTACTAGTACACTGTCCTGCAGGAACTCGTGCTTCCTTTGAAGAAAAATGTGGGTTCTGTCCTCGAGGTTTCTATCAAGACCTCACACGGCAAGGAAGCTGTAAACGTTGTCCAGATGGAACATACACAAAGTCAGAAGGAAGTAAAAGCCTTACGGACTGTGTTCGTGAGTATGCTTCTCATTTATGAAATATATATGTAGCATTATAAAAAAACTTTTTACTTCTAGGATAGGAAAAATCATGGTTACTTTCTTGAATTCCTGTACAAAAAACGTCATGTTTAATTTTTTTACTTCTAGAAACAAATCAGTTATTTTCATTACATATAGGATAGAAAAATGACTATTGTCATTACACTTGGAATAAAATCAGATTATAACAATTTTCATTACATATAAATTAGAAAACATCATGCTACTATCATTATTTCTAGTATATTAAAATTCATGGTAGATTTAGTTTTCAAAAAGTTTACTTTCAGTACTTTTAGTGTACTTTTATAATATTTAGTACTATTTTACTCTCAATGTTAAAAATACGGTCAACATATTCATTATTTCTATAATACAATTTTTATGAATACTGTACAAAGAAGAGATAATTTTTAGATTTGTTTTATTATGCTATATTTTTTAACTAAAAACATTAAAATTAATAAAAAAGTAATTAAATAACTTATTTTTCTTAATTTATAGAGATATAAGGTAAATGTTATATATTTTATTTACTGAATTTAATATAAAAATGAAATGTTTTATTTTTTTCTATTTTACATTAAATTATTCTAATTGTGAAATGAAAAAGCTTCAGTGATTTTGACATGTTTATATCACAGAGTAAAATTAAATATTTACTCTCCTAAACTCAAAATCTAGCTGGAACTTTCCTGAACAATAAGTGCTGTCAGAAAATTGCAGCTGAGTAAGACTCAAAATGTTATTGGTGTAGTTAAGGAAGTAATTTACTCTGATTTGTATTGAAATATGAATTTTGTACTTTGTTTTTAAATTCAAATGCTGAATTTTCTCCACTATTTAGCTTCCTGTGGTTTAGGGACCTATTCTCCGACTGGTCTGGTACCTTGTCTTCAGTGTCCAAGCAACACTTTTGCTGGTCCACCTCCACCTGATGGATTCACTGAATGCCAACGTTGTCCTGGTAACACCTTCACCTACACTCCTGGGGCTTCTTCAGTTGCAGAATGTAAAGGTAAAAAATAATTAATCTGTAGTTAGCAAAAAGAAACTCACTACATAATTAAATGTGGAAAGTATAGAAATGTTTTTCTACTCAAGCTGACTTTGATATAATATTAAAGAATATTATAAAATTCTCTGTTGTTTAGAGATGTTTGAATATTTTTTGTGGGTGGACTAGATAAAATTTATAGAGTGATGTCTTCTATTTATACCTTGAACATATCAGAATAGTAACATATTCTATAGTAATCGAGCCTGACATAGCAAGGTAGTTAGGGTGCTTGACTCGCAATCTAAGGGTTTGAATCTCCATTCTACCAAACATGTTCGCCCTTTCAGTCGTGGGGCATTATTATGTGACAGTCAATCCCACTATTCGATGGTAAAAGAGTTGGCAGTGGATGGTGATGACTAGCTGCCTTCCCTCTAGTATTTCACTGTTAAATTAGGGACAGCTAGCACAGACAGCCCTTGTGTAGCTTTGCATGAAATTCAAAACACATCATAGTATTCCTTTCAGATGCTAACAAGACTTCTATTTACCAGAAAAATTTTAATTGTTATTTGGGATTAATGACTGCAAAAATTTTTGGTGTTTGACACATATTTAGCAATTGGTATTTTTTAAAAGTAGAAAACATAATTAGTTGTACTAAACCATGCATTAAAACTTGTAGGTGAAGTGCAATTTTAATTAATTGAAGTTCAGGCTTTGTAAACAAGTTACACTTGGTATAGTAAGTTGTGTGTGAGGTAAAGATTTGTCACCTGTATTGCTTTTTTTATTTTTAGCACATTGTCCTGCTGGGTCCTACTCTGAGACAGGGCTGGAACCTTGTTATCCCTGTCCAGTGAATTTCTACCAGCCAGATGAAGGCCAAATGACATGTTTGGAATGTGCAGCTAATCAGAGAACTGGAAGACCTGGTGCTCTGAGTGAAGAAGCTTGTGTTCCAGGTACTTTTTCTCATGTAATGCTTTGGTTTTTGTTTTGTATTGAGAATGAAGCATTGAAACAAATTAAAGGATACTAAAATAGACCTGATTTTCTTGTGTCATGTAGAGCGACACTTCACCTTTACAATATTTAATGAACAAAGTGATTATTTAATAGTTTTTGAGCAAAACTGTTGACATAGATATAGGAGAAAAATGAAACCAAATAAGTTGATTAAACTATCTTTGAATGTATTATTTAGCAAAAAAAATATAAATTCATTAATAGGCTTCAAAACATCTAAGGTAATACTAACTTAGTAGTTTAGAAGTTAAATTGTTATAGTTAGTGTTAATTCCACATATCTTTTAATTAATATACTGTGTTATTCTCAGTTTTATGCAACAACAATGCTTGTCAGAATGGAGGACTCTGCTTGGTGAAAAACCATCAACCTACCTGTTACTGCCCAGCAGGTTTTACAGGTCAATTCTGTGATGTTAACATGGATGAGTGTGCTAGTCGACCCTGCTACAATGGTGGAATATGTATAGACAGGCCTCAGGGCTTTACATGTCGGTGTCTAAATGGTCAGTTTTAATAACATTTTATTTGCAGGAATTATTTTGAAGGAACAATTACAAATTAATAACATGAAGTACTATTTTTTTTATAACTCTATGGTAAAAATAACTTAAAACTACTTCAAGCCTTTTTTAATCTACATCAAGAGTTCAGCTTTATTCAGTGTAACTGTTTACTCATTGCTTTTCTTGTGACCATATAGTAACTATAGGTTTAAGCACTTAACACAGAGGGTCTTGGCCCTGAGAGAATGATAGATGACTTATTATATATGCTAATTATGATATTCAATATTAAATCCATGTATAATGCATTAAATTTATATTAAGCCATAATCATTTTATAACTTGGAAAGAGTAATGTAAAAGAAATATTAATATATGTTTAAACACTAAACTTAAGCAGTTGAAACTTTGTATTTTAATCAAGTAAATTGGCTGAAGAGTTTTTAAAACTCTTTACTCAAGGCAGTTTATGAATATGTGGAGGGGGTTCTATATTGTGCAAAATATATATATTTAAGCTTTTTTTATATTATGAACAACACATTTATTTTCAAACTTCTCATGACTAGAACTGTTTTTTTGGCATCCTTAATTCTTCAGGATACTCTGGCAGGCAGTGTCAGATTGAACAAAATGAGTGTAAGAACACCACTTGTCCAGAGCGAGCCATGTGCCAGGACTTGCCAGGCATGGGTACAATTAATTGTCTGTGTCGGTCAGGCTATGAGGGTGCTTCATGCAACATCACTGTTAACCCTTGTGTTGCTAAAGGAAATCCTTGTACCAATGGAGCAACTTGTATTCCTCTCCAGCAAGGTCGCTTCAAGTGTGAATGTCCCCCTGGATGGACAGGCATGATGTGTGAACAAAATATTGGTAAATGTTGCTGTTTTTTCAGAATAGAATATTTTTAGGGCTGACATTATAATATAAAGTACTGTTAGTTATATATGATAATTGATGCAATTTTTAAGTGTAATTTTGTACATAAAAACATATTATATTCTTTATAATAAAACACACATAAAATTCATTATATAGATTGCCAAATTATAGTTACAGTAATTAGTTCATAAGAAAATTTATATTTTTGAATTCTTTCCATAACAATTATTTTATGCTTTGAACTTTCTGAAAAACAGAAAGCCTTTGAATTTTTAAAATCCCATAATTCTATAGAATTGTTGTCATTCCTTTTACCTACAATAAGATTTTATAATTTTTGTTACCAAAACCATGAATTTTTTATTGTTTTCAGATGATTGTGCTGAAAAACCATGTCTTCTTGGTGCTAACTGTACAGATTTAGTTAATGACTTTTCTTGTGATTGTCCAGTTGGGTTCTATGGGAAACGATGTCACCTGAAGGTGAACATGTGTGCTAATAAACCTTGTGCCCATGGTAAATGTATTGATCGGCTTTTCTATCATGAATGCGTGTGTAACCCAGGTTGGACTGGTGAGAACTGTGATGTTGATATTGATGAATGTGCCAGTAATCCTTGTGTTAATGGAGGACAGTGTATTGACTTGGTTGATGAATTTCGTTGTCTGTGTGACACTGGTTTTACTGGGTCTAGATGTCAACATACTATTGATGAATGTGAGACATCACCTTGTGAAAATGGAGGCACTTGTTTGGATCTTCTAGATGGTTTTATCTGTCAGTGTCGACCTGGCTATGTGGGCCTGCAGTGTGAAGCAGAAGTAGATGAGTGTGTAAGCAGTCCATGTAACCCACCAGGTACTGACTCTTGCATTGACATGGACAACATGTTCAAATGTGTTTGCAATCCAGGTTACACTGGAGAAATGTGTGAGGTAAATAACATAAAATTTTATAATACAAGATTCATTATATCATATCATTTTCCCAAATTAATATTGTAAGTATTAGAGAAATACATTGAGCCATGAAAAGATTAAGAGGAAATGTTTCTATGTTTTGCAACTTGTTCTTAAAAAAAATGCAAAAGCACCATATAACTGTTTAAAATATCACACATTTGTTGTAGCTAACTTATGTTGTCCTACTTACAGATCAATGTAAATGAGTGTGCCAGCAACCCATGTCTCAATAATGGTATTTGTATTGACTCTGTCAATGGATTTAAGTGTCAATGCCCTCCAGGCTGGTCAGGAGACAGGTGTGAGATGGACGTTGGTGGTTGTGACTCTGATCCGTGTCTGAATGATGCAAACTGTATAGATCTCTTTCAAGATTATTTCTGTGTGTAAGTTGAACTTATCATTGTACTATATGTACAAATGCTATGCTTTGTTTTCTAATTGCATCAATACATGCAAAAAGTTGTATCTTTATCGACAAAATATTTCCAGAACTGCCATTATATTTTGTCAATAACTACTTGCATAAACACTTGGCCTTTTCAAACACATGGATATACATTGACAAATAAAGCCAACTAGCAAGTAAAGCAGAAAATAACCTTGAATTAAACTTAAGCTTTTCTCTGTTTTCTTAAGAGTTCTTTTATTTATATATGTTTTTTTATATTTTAGTTGGCTATAGGTTTGTCAGATTTATACGTGGCTAACAAATCATGGGGTTCAGTGTCATATTACTTAACTAGTTCTTCTTTCAGAAACATTATGGCATATGAAAATATTGTTGATTATACTGTTACATTTTGTGCACTTTGCTTTATTTTTCAGGACTTATTTTCTTACATTAAATATCTTGCCAAATTCTAATTTTGTTTTTTAATTTAATATTGTTTAAGGTGTCCTTCTGGAACTGATGGTAAACGGTGTCAGACTTCTCCTGAAAGATGTATTGGTAACCCATGCATGAATGGTGGAATGTGTAAGGATTATGGCAGTGGGCTCAACTGCTCCTGCCCTGCTGAATTCTCTGGCATTGGATGTCAGTATGAATATGATGCTTGTGCTGACCATGTTTGTCAGAATGGTGCCTCATGTGAAGACTTGGGGGATGACTACAGGTGTATCTGTTCACCTGGATTCACTGGCCGTCATTGCACAGAAGATATTCCAGATTGTACACCTACATCTTGTCCTCCAACAGCCACGTGCATTGATTTGACCAATGGATTCTACTGTAAATGTCCATTTAACTTGACTGGTGAAGATTGCCGTAAAAGTATGTGTTTATTTCTTAATAATGTTTTTTAAAGGATTAATATGTAATACAATTGCTTGAAAGAACATTCATGCAAACACAATAACTGGTGAGTTGCTTGACCAGACAGCTAGAGGTAAGAATATATTTGGTAAAAACAATTAGGCAGTTTTAACGTTATTTCAGGAGGTAAGTATGCAATGCAAGAAACTTTCAAATTATAGTTGTATATATATATAAATATATTTGGTAAAAACAATTAGGCAGTTTTAACGTTATTTCAGGAGGTAAGTATGCAATGCAAGAAACTTTCAAATTATAGTTGTAGAATTTTTTTGTTCCAAGTTACAGCTTTTACAATAAAGAAGGATATTTTTTAAAACAGGTATGACGTTTCAATCACTGGTGGATAGTAATGTCATTATGTTTAGCATTGATGTCATAACCCTATTCCCTCAAACCTCTTGTCATAAAGCAATACAACTTATTGCAGAAATTATTTCACAAGACCCCGAAAAGAGAATCAACATAAAACAGGAACACCCAATTAAACCGTTACAACTAGCCACATTTATTTGCCTTCAGTAAAGAGATTCATACTTCCTTATATAAGCCTTCATTTTGGTGACATTTCTTGCAGTTTTACTTGTCAGTATGAACAAGCAAAATTCCTTCAACTCATAAACAACCTACACAAAGACATTCACAGTTAAAAATGAAAATAACTACACAATAAATTTTTTAAATGTTAACATCACCCCCCACCCCCCCAAGGCTTCACCACGAAAATTCATAGAAAAAACACACACAGTGTAAATTACATAAACTGGTTTTCTAATCGTATAATCTACCAGAAGCTAAACACTTAAAAAACCTCCTTAGTTTAGCATACATTATATACACCCCAGGAAACATCTATGAAAAAGTTGCACACTTAACCCAATGCTTTACTTACATAAGCCAATTTTCTATATTACAGTAGTAACACACACTATTAACATATTTAAAAACACATTATCAAACAAATAAATACAAAAAAACTCCATAAAACAAAGGAAAACTATTCACTTGCACTATCCCTTATATACCTCTTATCAGAAATTTAGAAAATACTATCACATAAATATAACCTTAACATAACAACTAGATTCATTTTCACCCCTGGAATAAAAGTTAAACACATGTTAAGAAAATTTTATGATGAACCCAACCCACCAAGAAACATTTGAAAAATACAGTGTAACAATTGCCCAGCCATTTATGTAGGTGAAACAGGACATAACTTGTACATCAGGTTAAAAGAACACCCCCTTCCCAAGTTCATGAACATATGAACAAAAGCAACCTCAGATTTTCTGAACAGAGTGTTGCCATACTAAAACATGAACTAGATATGAACAGAAGAAAAATCAGAGAAGTCTTATAAATAAAATCAAATTATCTCACAATTAACAAATACCCAGGCACATCTCAATGTCTCTTTGATTGCTATTTCCCTAGGGATGCATAATCTTATGCAAATATTTCTCAAGAGATATTCCACATATTCATATTTATTCACTTTTTTTCTCTTCAGCTATTAATAAATAATCTGTCAATTCACGAGAATTGATATGCACATGCATAAGTAACACTATTGATTCTCTAATTGAAATACATTGTTAGATTGTTAAATGTAAATACAAAATATCTTCTTTACTGTTAAAACCTGTGTACTTGAGAATAAATGTACCAGTGATCGAAATGTAGTAACTTTTTAAAAAAAATATTCTTCCTTACTGTAAAAGCTGTAGCATGTAATAAAAAAATGCTTATAATTAGTAAGTAAACACAAAATTAAACTATTAACATTTATAGAATGTTTACTTTTTATTGACCTTAACAATGTTTTGCTATGAATTTGGGATTTTTAATTTACACTTTTTAAAATGAATTAAGCAACTTTCATTAACTAAAAGTTAACCATGGATTTTTATATATATTTATAGATACATATTTTCTTTACCCCCAGCAATCAGCATTGACTATGATTTATACATAAATGATGACAGTCGATCTTCAAGTGTTGCTCTGGCCGCTCCATTTGAACTAGGAACAAACAGCCTCACAGTTGCTCTATGGGTCCAGTACAACAGCCCTGAACACTCCGGAACATTTTTTACGCTTTACAGAGTTGAGTAAGTGTTTTTGAAAAAAGGATTAATGATGAAATTACATATTCTCTGTCTGTGAACATTAAAATACTGATATTTAACAAAAGATTCATGTCTCATCATTTATTTAACTTACTTACATTAGTTTCTTGCACAGGTTACATTCTGTTTTTGAACACTTATCATTTTTCAGTGGAAAATAGTTTTTTTAAGTGAATCTTCAAACTAATGTGAACAAATGAATTTAATTTGAGAACTTTAAATGATTAAAGAAATTCTAATTTGAGATACTGGTGTACTACCGTGAGTATTCCTGCATATTCCAGGCAAACGGATAACTAATTGACTTCATATATAATTGTATAAACCTTGATGAATTGAATCCATACCATTTTTTTAAATAGAAGAGAACAGAATATTAATGGTATATTTAATATAATAATCATCTTCAAGTTATAAAATAAACTTTGTGTAATTTTTATCCCAAAGAAAAAGTGAAAACTTAATATAATAAACATCTTAGTGCCCTCTGTAACAAGGAGTTAAATATTACCATATTTTTTATCTCTGGATTAAAATAAAATTGTAAATTATGATTCAAAACTTGTAATATTTTCTGAATTTAAGACTTATGGATACTGAAAACAGGTGTCACTGTAAACTTGAGGTTCTTTCATCAAGAAGGAAAATTTGTGTTATAATTCTTTTCTGTATTCTTTCAGCTCTCCTCATCTTCCTATTGGTAAGAAGATTCTGATTCAGGCTGATGAATCAGGTGTATTTGTTTCTCTGTTCTCTAACATGGATGCTAATGTATTTATTCCCTACTTGAAGAATGTGCCCATCAATGATGGTCAATGGCATCATATTATTGTAATTTGGGACAGCATGAAGAAGACAATAACTCTCATTACTGACACAGCCGTTGCTCGAACTGTACCTAAGTACACCCATGATGAGATTCATGTTGATGTCACATTACCACAATAGTAAGTTTAAAATTCAGAACCTTTTAGTTCTCCATAGTGTGATCAATAAGCCTCTTTTGACCTATACATAACACATTTATGTATACATAATAGGTTTATGAATCAGATCCTATAGTTCTCCATAATATGATCATTAAACCACTTTTAATACAGACACAAACTCGTGATGCTACTCACTGGATGTCACATTATCACAATAATAAATTTACAGATATGAACCTTTTAGTATTTGATGATATAAGCACTATGCCACTTTTGGACTTTTTATTTCTAGGTTAATAAATCAGTTTCATGCTTTAAAATGACCTTTGAATAATGAAATTCTCATCCCTTTATTTTATTATTATTAATTTTGTATTTAAAACATAGAAGTTATTTTAATTCATGTACTACAAAAATTTATATATTTTATAGGCTATAGAAAGTGTTTGTTATTGTTTGAACAGTCATTACCAATAATCTTATCTTTTATTCAAAAATAAAAGGTTTAGTAGAAAATTCTTTTTATTCATACATAACTTTTCTGGATAATAGATTTGAAATTGTAATTCCATAATTAATCTGTTTTAAAAGACAGTTTTCTTCTTAGATCTTAATTTTTACTTATATTAATAGTTTTATGTAATACTGTAATAAATAGTGTCATTTTAGAGATGAAAGCATATTAGTTATGGTATAGTCACATAATGTGAACACTGTAATATTGAAAATAGAAGTATTCTGATTGATGTTGCACACCAGCATGTATATTCATGAAGAAGTACAGTTACTATGGGATTTGAATGGTGAAAAACCTATGTGGAATTTAAAATAAAACTTGCTGGTTTAAATGTGATGATAATTGTTTCTTTGTAGAGAAGACTAGGTCTTACTTGAAGTGCTGTCAGTATTGTTATGAGTTAATATTTTTCCATTAACTTAAACAAAAATTGTAGGATGTAGATGTAGTTGATTTATTGAAATATGTAAAATTATCACCTTACTTTTAGTGCTTGGGTGAATCTTGGTGCTCCTTTGGATGAGAAAAACAAGGCAATGGTACAGAAGGGATTCCATGGACGCATCAGCCGAGTCAACATCTGGGGAAGGCCTTTAGATATGACATTAGATATACCTTCTCAGTTCCGTAGCTGTAAGAGCGCAGGAGTGATTTTTGATGGATTGTTGTTGAGGTGGACTGGCTATGATCGGTAAGTTTTATTTCTTTTTATCATTGTTGCTGCATACTTTTTAAAGCTCTCAGTAAAATGAAATAGCTATGATTGATATGTTCTCTTCAGTAGATTACTAGTACTTCACTTTTTTTTAAAAAAAGGTTGTCAGTTGAGTGGAATGAATATTATTGGTATTTTTTCTTCAGTAGATTATTGGTGATGTACAATTTTAAAGTTACCATTAAGATAGGCTGGCTACAAGTTATGAAAAGCATGTTTTTTGTTATTTATTGTTATAAATGCAACCAGGTGTTGTTTTTAAAGTTTCTTCATCTTATTATGTTTCATTTTATTTATGTATTATCACATGAGCAATACAGAGATGTAATATAAGCAAATAGATATCACCTGAGATGGAAAGAGGGTCATGGCATCACAACTATACCATGGCCTGGCCATTCACTAGACTTGAAACCCATTGAGCAAGTAATCAATTATACTTATTTTCCAGGATTCCCTAATATATATTCTATATCAGGAGTGGGCTGCAATTCTGCAGACAAAAACTGCTACAATAGGAAGGGTCTTACTGATTGACTGTAAACTTCAGGAATGTGAGAATGGTAATACAACCAACAAGAAGATGGTTAATATTAAAAATATGGATGGTGGGTAGTGCAGTAGCATTGCTAGGATTCTTAATCTGGGCAGTCAAGTGTTATTTAATGCAAAAAATTGGCTTTTTTTGCTTTTAATAAATGTCTGTTTATTCCTTTTACTTATATATATATATATATAAAAAGTCAAAATTACCTCATGCTGCCTTTGCACGGATTTGTAGCAGTCTGATGCTGTTTGAAAACTACCATTAACCCACCCCTTAGGCCTCATCCAGTTGGAGATACTTCTTTTAGTTCAAGTTATACATTGTAACTACCTTGTCTGGAAAAAAATAGAACTTTCAGGTCAGTTGGAGTCACAATGTAGGAAGAAATTTAAAATCTTATAATAAAAATAAATTCTGGTATCTCAGATGGGGGTGGGGGAGAGACTTCTCCAGTGGGTGCTCTTCCACTCCTCTACACTACCCTCATAAACATGCCACTTGGTCATGCATCAAAGCTTCTACATAAACTGTAGATGTCATGTATCACGCCATCAGATGTAAGAGGAAATCTTATAACTACCTAAAGCACCCTGGTTACTTGAGTATTATGCATTTCCTGCACCATAATTCATTTCTCATATGGTGTATTAAATGGCATTTTGGAAGGAGTTTGAACCCAAAATCGTATTTATATGCCAGTGATGAATATCAGATATTTAATTTCAAATAAAATGCTTTCAACTATGTAACTGTCATATTTTTTGAAAAAAAATCCTTTTGTTAGGTGGTGTTTTTGTTGAGGAAAAATCACAACAACCCCAACTGACTAGCTATGATTGTGTTTTGTCTCATCAATAAATTGCTGGTATTGTACAGTTTTAAAATTGTCACAAAGACTGGCTATGATTGGTCTCTTCTTTTCAGTAGATTATTGGTGCCTTGCAGTTTTAAAGTTGTCACAAAGACAGACTAGCTATGGTCTCTTCTCTTCAACATATTATTGCTTCTTTCAGTTTTAAAGCAGTCACAAAAACAGATTGACTATAATTGGTCTTTTCTCTTCAGTAGGTTATTGATGTCTTTGAGTTTTAAAATTTTCACAAAAAAACAGACTGGACATGATTAGTTTGTTCTCTTGAGTAAATTATTGGTGCTTTTCAGTTTTAAACTTATCATAGATGGGTAGGCTACTTATCACTAACTACTGATTAAAGTAAGTTACCTACACAGATCACAACTAAACATTAATATACTGTTGCATCAGCGAGGTCACGTGACTAGTATCACTCCACCCCTTTTCTAGAAATATCCTGTTCCTTCAAGAATGCCCTAGCATTTACTAGATATATGTTAGTCTTGTATATATAAGATGTTCACAACATGATGGGACAACAGTGTAATGAGTAAATGAATGTATGCGGACAAAACATTGTTGGCCACGTGAGACGTGAATTATAGTGTTTGTTATAGAGCGACTGTTGAAATTAAGTGTATCGTAAAGTTGTATTCGGAAAGAATAAACCAGTTTTATTTAAGAAAGGACTTGTGTCGCTAAAGTTTCGTCGGAACGAATTTATGGAAAATTAATTAACGACTGGAGGCGTAACAATACTATTCTAACTAGGTCTGTGAAAAGTCTTAAAACAAGAACATGTATAATGATTAAAATGCATTGATTCATTACTGGTACCTCATTGCTGACAAAATTTGTTATCCATAATCTCAATAATATCTCAAGAGGTTTGACCAGATTTCAGTTATTTATACACCATTCACTACCATATATTGCACCATATTAAGTAATGTTATGTTTTCTGGTTGTTACAAATCTCAATTTAAAAAACTGACCGAAAGAATTGAGTGAAACTATTCATTTTCCATGTCAAATATTTAATTAGTGGGATAAACAGTAGTATTGCTGGTGTTTTTATTCTTTTTTGTGATTCATATACTATTAGGCACAGCATAACCAACAAAACCACTGGTTTAGTGGCAAGTTGGTAAATAAAAAATTTTAAAATGTGTTTAAAAAGTCATTGTGGGTAGTATAGATTCTATCAGTAATTCTAGGGGTAAGTATTATACACTTATAAGGTTGAGGAAACAGTAAAAATGCCAGGAACTTATGGAGAGAGGATCTGCTCACTGTAGTCATCAAGTATTTTACTCCTACAGGTTTGAGGGACCAGTAGATAGCCCAGAATAGAGGAGCTGTCCACTTATGTATTAACATGTATTATATAGGAGTGGGAGAACAGTAGAAAAGCAAACTTCTAGGCACTGGTACAGAGAGATTATGCCTTGCTGTGTTTAATAAGTTTGTTTCCCTTACAGGGTTGAGGGAACAGTAGAAAGAGAAGGTCCAAGCACCTGTGGTGAGAAGATCTGCCCCACTGGATTCAGTGGGGATGACTGTCATGTTCTTGAGAAGGACAAACTGCCACCAAAAGTTACTTTTTGCCCCCCAGATATGTGGGTAGTCACACAGAACATGACAGCCGTCATCAATTGGGATGTGCCACGGTTTTCTGATAACCTGCGGTCCATCAGAGTGATTGAGAGGAGTGGGTTACGACCTGGTAAGTTTGGTGTAACTGCTTATATTTATTAGTTGAATTATTTTTATTTTTAGAATAAAAAATGTTTTAATAAGATGCTACTGTATTAAAGGTTATCTATCTTAACAAAGAAATTATATTTGATGCTCTAAATCTTTCAGTTTATGTTGATAAGATGTTGGTAGAAAGGCTTAATTACCTGATGAGGGTTTTTAAAATATCTTAATAGCATAGTATTATTAAAAAAAGCCTTAATGTCAAAGCTGACGGCAATTGTCTGTATATAGTAAGTTTTTAATGTTGTTTAAAAAGCTATGTATCACATTTTTATCAGAGTTTGAGAACAAATAATATATTTAAAAGTACTCTACCTTTTTTTTTAGAAAAATACTGCAATTAACCTGACATACTTGGCCTTTATATTAATGTTATAAATATATATATATAATGTAATGACTAATTATTGCAGGACAAACTCTCATGCGTGGAACCTATGATTTAGCCTACATAGCTACTGATGAAGCAGGAAACACAGCTCAATGCCACTTCCGTATTCATGTTCTTGGTAAGTGTCAGGTTTTCACATTTTATTGTCACTAACCTGATACAGCCAATGATAAACAAGTCCCTCAGTCTAGTGAATTCTATATTTTTGTAAGTATTACAAAGTAAATATCCTTCAGTATCAACTCTCTAGACTTGTGACGTACCTTACATAGCAGCTACTGATGAACCAGCAACTGAGCTAATAAATGCAAACACTTAGCTCTTCATGTAAACAGCTCATGTCATTTTGAGTGCCATACTTGTCACGCCGCTCAGTGAGCTAAAGTGAAAGTAACCAGTAAAAACAGCAGGTTACAAAACTAAAGACGCATAGTATTTAACATTCTGCCTCATCTTTATGTAGATAGGAATTAAGTTGTAATTCCAACAATGCTTGCTGTGGAGCTAAAGTGAAAGTAACCAGTAAAAACAGCAGGCAGATGAGGCAGAATGTTAAATACTATGTGTCTTTAGTTTTGTAACCTGCTGTTTTTACTGGTTACTTTCACTTTAGCTCCACAGCAAGCACTGTTGGAATTACAACTTAATTCCTATCTACATATTACAAAACTAAAGACGCATAGTATTTAACATTCTGCCTCATCTGTATGTAGATAGGAATTAAGTTGTAATTCCAACAGTGCTTGCTGTGGAGCCTGCACAGTATAATACTATAGGCATAAAGGAATTTGTATTTTGTAGTGAAAGTAAAAGTAATAGGGGTTATTATGGAAAAGATTATTTAGATTTAGGCATTAAGCCTAACTAACAGTAGCACCAACAGTGAAATTCTAGTGCTACTACTATGCTAACATTTATTAGAGTGTTAATCAATAACTTAATTTCTTTGTTTAATTCTAATTTCGTATCAAATATATAGTGATAATCATATAAATATTCACTTTCTTTAAATAAGAAATAGTCGCATTATTATCAGCCTCCAAATATTACAATTTTTTGTCAGTCATCACTATTTGTAAATGCTTGTCCATTTCAAAGTCTTGCTCTGACCGTAAATAAAATGTGCTCAATCATTGTCTGATTGGCTTAGTGTGAGCTCTAATAATTGATCATTCTGTCAAGTGGCTGAGCAAATCTTAATTCCACTGATCAGCTCAGCTACATGACAAGCCTTTGACTATTCAGTCCAGACTGACTTATCTTACACAACAACTACTGATGAACCAGGACTCTTTGACTTATCCTACAAAGCAACTACTGATGAACCAGGATTCTTTAACTTATCTTACACAACAATTACTGATGAACCAGGCTGCTGTGACTTATCTTACACAGCAACTACTGATGAACCAGGATTCTTTGACTTATCTTACACAGCAACTACTGATGAACCAGGATTCTTTGACTTATCTTACACAGCAACTACTGATGAACCAGGATTCTTTGACTTATCTTACACAGCACTACTGATGAACCAAGTTGCTTAGTCCAGCTTGATTTATCCTCAAGAAGTATCTTCTCTATAAGTTCTAACTTGGAAAGTAGAAAAACATTGTAGAAGTGATCAGTTATGTTGAACATGCGAGTGTGAATGAGTTATCCATTAAAATAAGAATTACTTTGTATATCCCTGTTTGGAGGGACACAGAGTTTACTACTAGGTGTATCCTAACCCGTATAAAAGAGCATATTCCTGGGAAAGTTCAGAGCTTGTATCACACAACATGTCATAGAATGTAGTATACTTATCACCAGTGAAAACTTTATGATAGGGAGTCAAGCTGATGATAAAGAGCTATTAGAAATTCAAGAGAGTTTGGTAATTGTTAATCTGAAGCCTGGATTGAATCAACAGAACTCAGAAATACCACTTCTCTTAAAGTGTAATCTTTAAGTAAACATAGTAATTGCTAGACATGGCTATTCAGTATAAAAGCAACATAGTAAAATTATCACCTTTTTTTTAGCATTTATAATATTTCTTAGATGATAGTTGTACATCTTTAATGTTTATTAATCTTTAAGTTTTGTATAGATAATCTTAATTAAACTGAATTGAATTTCATATGATGTTTTTTATAAGTTTGACAGGTATTTGTAAATTTGATTGATTTGGTTGAAAAGCTGTTTATATATAGATTTAAGTGTTGTTTTTTTCTAATTTCTATCAAATAGGTGACTTCTGCCCAGTTCCTTTGCCCCCAGTTGGTGGTCAGCATCATTGTTTTGACTGGGGCCCTGGTGGCCGTTTCAAGGCTTGTAAGATCTCCTGTGATAAGGGCAGGAGTTCTCTCAACCAGTAGCAGATTTCTACACATGTGGAGCTGAAGGATTCTGGCGGCCAACCTCTGATCCTGGGACTCAACTCATTTTCCCTGCTTGTGCACGTAAGCATTTTAGACATGAATAGAATGCTCATTTGTAGTGTTTATGAAATAATGAAATTGAATATGTTAATCTCCATGTGACATCTGAAAAGTTATAAAAATTCTTTAATATTTTACAACTGAGAAAGAAAAAATATATATATATACAGTATAATTTTTAACAACATGTAATGTAAAATTTTCTTGGGCGGATGAAAGTTTGGATAGAAAATTCAAATTACTCACGTTTTTATAAAACAAAATCAACTTTTTTGAATGAATTATTTACAGTAAAAACAAGTGTTTAGACAGTCTAAGGAAAAATTCATTTATATTACATTTCTTTACAGCAAAAAGCCCAGCCCAAAGAATTTTCCGAGTAGCTCTTAGTTTTCCAACATCTGTAGTATGCTCTGATTCAGGAAAAAAGATACTGCGGGCTCGAGTAATTGATAGCTTACTTGATGTGAATCGAAACTGGCATATATGTACTGATGTGACACCTGGATCATGTAGTGGCTTGATGGTCAATGTAGTATGCAACAAACGTAGACGTGTTGCTCGACAGGTAGACAGTGATGAAGTTTATATTGTTGAAATTGCTTTCCCTGCCAATGAGTAAGCTTATTTTATTTACTTTTGATTTTTTTTAATGAAACAAGAAAATGTGATGAATTTACCTTTACATTAATGTATAAAGAAGAAAAGATAAGACCAGACTTTTTGTTCTTTTTAGCATTTGTTGTCACACCAAGACATGAAGACAATGCTAAATAAATAATTGTGCTTTAAACAGATTCCATTTAGTTCACATTGAATAATTTTCATGTGAATTTTATAAATAGCCAACTTTAATACTCCTACCAAACTAGTTAGCTCACCTGATACGAACTTAAGGCCACAGTTACTGTGTGTAAAATCTACACATGGGAGGGTTTGGAATGATAACTTGTACTGCATATAATTTCTGTACAAATGTTTGTTAGTACATTCAGAGGAGGTCTGCATGGTATATCATCTCACTATGAGTAGGAATTGCACATTGAAGTTATTCATGTATAAACATTAAACGTTTTTTTGCATGTTTTATTTTAAACAGATTTGTATCATATTTAAGTTTCTTTTCCCCCTTGGGATGCCTGGAACTGGTATCAAATACATTATTGTACTTATGCCAAATTAATGGAAACATGTTTTACATAAATGTAAAATGTTTTGATCAAGAACTGTAATGTCAGCTGTAAACTGTAAATTGCAGTGACCCTGTAACAAACCTAAATACACAAGAAAAATCTACTGTGGAGAATGTAGTTGAAATGGCAGTACTGCAAGATTCAGCATTTGATGTAAGAAATACACTTCCTAACGTGAGACCTGACTTAACTTCCCTCACCATGGTGACAGATTTTGCTTGCCCAGCTGGAAGGGTAGTTGTGCCACCCAACTGTGGTAAGTGTGAATGTTTCTTTTACTTCCATGCTTTCATAACTCTGATATTAAATAGAATAATCTAATCTGATAATGGAATGTGAGATTGCTATACCCCAAATCTCTGAGGTGATTATATCTTCTGTCAAGATAATGAGTTAAGTCTGGTTGTTTCTGATGTTCAGTAAAATGGTTGTGCCCTCTACTTACTGTGGTGTGGTTAGATTTTGTGATGTTAGATAGGGAACTTGTACCCTCCTGTCTGTGACAAGTGTGATTAGTTTTTATGATATTAAATAAGGTACAGTCAACAGTAAATGCTAAATAAATTTTGAAAGAGTAATAATAATTGTAGTAACTGTAATAGTAGATAGTTATTGCTCATAAACCTTCTGTATTTGGAAAATTTAAATATATTGTTGATTAAGTTTCCTCATGTAAATTGTGAATTATTTTCTACAGTATTAAGTTATAATTAATTCTTATTAATTAAACAAATTTTTGTGAGATGTATTCTTCATGCTCTTTACAAAGTGAAATGCCATTATATATAATTACCCTGGAGTAAGTAGTGTTTGGGTATCAAAAGAATTTGGAGGTAATAATAATATAATCTTTATTGTTCCATTGATCTATATATATCTAATGAACAAATTCATCTCATGTACCCCTTTTACAAGAAATGCTTATATTTTCAAAATTAAAGTATTACGTTACATTATACATGGGAAAAATCTATCAAAATCATATTAAGAAAATAAGCTATTAAAATTTCTTGGTCATTGTTTTAATACGTTAGTAATATTTGTTCTCTTTCAGTTGACTGCAGCCAAGGCACCTATTACAACAACAATACCTTGTCTTGCATTTCTTGTCCTAGTGGAACTTATCAAAATGAAATGGGTCAACTTTCTTGCAAGCCCTGTCCAGAAATTGCTGGACAAAAAGGGGTGACTGCTTCCAGTGGTGCAAGGTCATCCAATGAATGCAAAGGTTATTGAATTCAAATGTTCATGATTACATAAGTACACTTGCTTTAAAACAGTATACTTTTAGAACACATATATTTGTATTTCATATTTTGTAGATCTTGTTGAATCTTTTAGTTTTTCTTCTTACACATTGTCTGTGAACTTTAACAGTTTTATATGTCCCTCACAATTGTTATTTTACGAACAATTGTGAGGGACATATAAAACTGTTAAAGTTCACAGACAATGTGTAAGAAGAAAAACTAAAAGATTCAACAAGATCTACAAAATATGAAATACAAATATATGTGTTCTAAAAGTATACTGTTTTACAGTTTCATCATAGTACTTGCCAGCAGAACAACGTTCTGTGCGTGTTTATACGCACAGAACGTTGTTCCGCTGGCAAGTACTATGATGAAACTGTTGGGTTGTGTCGGCCATGTGGATATGGTCTCTACCAGTCTCAGGAAGGTTCTTTCAGCTGTGTTCCATGTGGTCCTGGTCTCACCACTCGTAGCAACACAGCAGTATCTCAACAAGAATGTCGAGGTATTAACTAACATCTCTTTGAACAATAGATAATATTCAGATTTACTGTTTATGTTTTTCTCTTTTTAATGCATCTCCTCAAGATCTTTGACAAAAGGCAAATCACTAAATAAGATGCATAGTTTACTTATAGCTGATCTTAAAAATTTAAATTAAGAGAAATTACACTAGAAATTTGTAGTGTTTGTTGAAAATAAAGTTTTTTCCCCTCATTATTAAACTACCAAAGAAAATGTGAAACAACAAAATTTAAGAACTTCTTAAAGATATTTTTGTCATAGTGAAAATGTTTTCAGAGATTTTGAATATTGTTACCTAAAGTTGTTATTTTCATTCACTTGATTCTATGTTCTTAATTTTTACCCTTTTTATGTAAATGGTACATTTTCTACTTTTTCAGAGGAATGTGCAAGTGGCCTACAGCTATCTAGCAATGGCAACTGTGAACCTTGTCCAAAAGGGTTTTATCGAACCCGAGGGATGGCAGCTTGTGTACAGTGTCCTTCTGGTAGAACAACAGCTTCTGTAGGAGCAACCATGCAAGATGAATGCTCTCTTGGTAGGAGTAATACTCAGATCTTTATTTGCATTTACAAGTCAAAGTCTTTTCCATGAACATTCAACAATAGAAAATATTTCTTAGAATGAAGTAAAAATAGACAGAATACCCACAATACTTCCTTTAAAAGATTGTAATGACAAATTTTATTTCATAAAATCTGTTTTTTTAGCATTCTAAGTATATTTCTTCCTGTACATGTTTCACTCAGTATTTTAGAATATATATATATATTAGGCCAGAGACAATCTCTATTGGTATGCTTAATGGAAGATTTTGTTCTGGATCCATTTATTTTGGGAACAACTTCAAGTCACTTGACTGTACATATATGGTCAGTGTTTTTTCTGTTTTTTTTTCAGAGGTGTGCAACCCAGGCTACTTTCTCAACAACACTGTTGAGCGTTGTATGGCTTGTCCTAAGGGCACATATCAAGACAAAGAGCAACGGGACAAGTCTTGTCAGCCTTGTCCACCTGACACAACCACTGAAGGGTCTGGAGCTACCAGTGAACAAGCTTGTTCTAACCCCTGTCTGGTTGGTGGTCAGGGGAACATGATACTTTGTCAAGCTAATGCTTTCTGTGTGTTCAGAGAAGAAACTGACACATACTCTTGTGATTGTAAACCTCAGTACAAGCTAAATGTGGAGACTAATGAATGTATACGTAAGTATGGGTTTTCATCAGTTCTTCTCAAAAGTTTTTATTTCTCATATACTTTCTGTTTTTATAGTTTTTATACTGTGACTTAAGCAAGTGGTAAATAGTTCAGTTTATCTTGTTAGTTTATATACCATATCTTTATCCCCAAAAACTAAAAGTAAAGTCTAATGTCATCTAACATTCAAGACTATGTGGTATCAGCGTACAGTTTTCTTACTTTTACCCAGGAAGTTCTATACTTAATAGATATTGGTTTTTAACTGACTTATACTTATACTTAATACAATGATCATTGTATAGTCTAGCATAAACTGTCACCTTACTCAGTTACTTAATTTTAAGGATTCACTTCTTTCAAAATCATTTGACTTTATTATATAAAAAACAAAACTGCTAATGGCCTAATTTTTCTACGAGAGAAAAAAAAAGATAACCTTGAATTAAAATGTTTATTGACAGTGCTTTGATTGAGAATACTTGTCAGAAATATTTTTTTTGTAAGAACATTATTTTTACATTTCAAATGAATTTTTAGGCATAAGAGAATTAAATCAAAATACAAACTTACTTCTCTTATGATGAATGCTTTCATGCTTTACTATAATGTAGAAGTAGCATGATAAAAGTTTACGTAACTTAGATTGCTGGTAATCTGTAAAAATATCTTGTTGGAATCTGTGGTAGAGTATGCTAACTGTTGAAACAGTTTGGATTTCTTCTTTCTATGGTAGAACATGATAATCTTTAAAAAAAGTTTGGATCTCTCTTCTTTTTTTCCTGTTGTACAGCATGGTAGCTAATTAGAAAGTTTGGATTTGTTCTGTTTGTGATAGAACATGATAATATTTGAAAATGTTTGTATTGCTTCTACCATATGTAGAGCTTTTTAAGTATTGAAAAGTTTTGGATTTCATCTACTTATGTAGAGCATCGTAATTGTTGAAAAGGTTTGGATCAGTTCTCCTTCTGGTAGATCATGCTAACTTGTTTTAATAGTTTTGATTTCTTTTTGTGATAGATCATGTTAAATGGATCTTGTATTCTTGTAGTAAAACATGGTAACTTGTTTTAACAGTTTGGATTTCTCTCTAAGGTACATGATAGATCATGTTACATATTCTTGTGGTAGATTATGGTAAATAATGAAAATATTTGGACCACTTTTCCCTTTGGTAGATTATGATAATTATTGAAAAAAATTGTATTTTTTTAACAGTTTGAATTTCTCTCTATGGAAGATCATGTAATTACTAAAAGGGTTTGGATTGTTTTAACAGTTTGAATTTCTCTCTATGGAAGATCATGTAATTACTAAAAGGGTTTGGATTGTTTTAACAGCTTGAATTTCTCTGTATGGTAGATCATGTAATTACTGAAAGGGTTTGGATTGTTTTAACATTTTTAATTGCTCTCTACGGTATGTCATGCTAACTGGATCACTTCTTCCTGTGGATCTCTTCTGTCTATAGTAGAGCTTATTAACAATTGATAAAGTTTAGGTCACTTCTTCCTAATATCTTATAAATATAATTCATGTTTGTGAGTATTGTTCCTATATAATCAACTTATCATTCACAATTTCTGATGTTTGTAGATGTCTGTGACAATTATTGTGATAATGGCGGAACTTGCTCTGTATTACCTGAGTCAAACGAACCCAAGTGCGAGTGCCTGACTAATTTCTATGGAGAAAAGTGTGAGAAAAAATCAGAATTTGTATACATTGCAGGAGGCATTGCTGGAGCAGTTATTTTCATCATCATCATCATACTGCTAATTTGGATGATCTGTGTCAGGTAGGGCTTTTTTTTAGTAAGTGGTTGCTGCTCATAAGGTTTTTAGTAAACAAGGAAACCAAGAACTGAAACTTGCTTTGAAATGTTGGAATATCACAACATTAAACAACATGATTCAAAACCAGCAAAGTGTGGTATTGAGTTTATTACTATTTCTTTATCCAGATTTTAAGAAACTTTTTTTTTATTTGTTTTGCAGTATTTTTCCTCTCACTATTGAATTGTTCTCTAGCTTAAAATAATCAGTTGTGATACTAAGTGAGTACACAAAGGAATTATCATGATGAAATATTGGGCATTTTAATAAAATAATTTGGAGTATTTGGTTGATTGATATTGGTATTTTTAAAAATAGTTAATTGTAGAACTGGGCAAGCTAATTGATATATATATAGTCACATAAGGAAGCCAATTATTCAAAATTACAATTAAATTGATTAATTTAAATTAGTGTCTCTGATTAATACTGCTTTTAATTATTCCACCAATCGTTTAAATTGACTGTTGCCAAAATAGTCAACTAATCAAAATTAATGTTTCCAGTTATCACAGTTTTGAATTAATCCACTGATTTTTATAAATAGCCCTGATGGTATTTTTATAAATAGCTAATTGTATACATTAGTCTAAAGATATTTTTACAAATAGCTAAAGTATACTTGTATTTTTATAAATAACTATAAATTAGTATGTTGATACATTTATGAAAAATAATTTTATACTTTAGTCTGTTGGCATTTCTGTGAAAAAACTAATAGTAAATCATAGCTTCATCATTCAGTATCAGTAGCTTTAACAAATATATTTTACTAAAAAACTCTTATTATGGCTCTTTATGTGCACGTGGTAGACCCGATGTAATGTAAAATCAATGACTTTTAAACAGAGCTTCATGGAAGAACAAGTCAAAGAAGGCACTACCACCACCTCAACCTCCAGTAGACCTCACTGGTTCTCAGAGTAACTTCTTCTATGGTGCTCCAGCTCCATATGCTGAAAGCATTGCTCCATCCCATCACAGCACGTATGCTCACTATTATGATGATGATGATGATGGTTGGGAAATGCCTAACTTTTACAATGAGACTTACATGAAAGGTAGATCTTTGTATTATTATTATATTTAACAATGAACACTAACAATCTGACTTATGGTAAGATACTGTGTTTTAGAATTCATTTATAAGTTATTGGTTTAAATTTCACAGTTATCCTCTTTATAATTAAAGCTTAAATTAAGTTGATTCCCAGGCATATTTTTCAGTACGTATGTGTTCTAATATATTTGTTTTTGTTAATAGAAATATGAATTTTGTAGTATTAGTATTAAGTGTAAAATTCTTTGTCATCACACATAGTTATGTTACACAACTAACAAATCTCTAAGGTTAAAAGTTATATTTTGTACATTTGAACTAACCTTGCTTGTTTATTGTTTAACTGACCACATTTTCTACCCTAATCAGTGAACTGATTGTATATGGGTGTATTAATAATTTATTTTTTAAATGATTTTCTATGTTAATGTATTCTAGAGTAAAACCTTTAAATGTTAATATTCTCATGTGAAACATCTATCAGTTCTGTTCATGATCTTTAAACTTATCACAGTTCTGTGATAATATGTTTTAGAAGTGTCCAAATATTCTGTCCTTGTTCTTTAAACCCATCTCAGTTGTGTGGTAATGTGTTGTAGAAGTGTCCAAATATTCTGTCCTTATTCTTTAAATTGATTACACTGTGTTTTCATTTGTTGTATAGATAATTTGAAATTCTACTGTGAAAATGTATACTTTTCCTTAGTTTATTGTAAAGTTGTTTTTATTATTTGACTGACCTCTTCAAATTTAATTTATTTTAATTTTATATATAACTTAATTATTTTCAATTTTATTTAAAAATATTTTAAAAACTAACACTGACAAGATTATTTCAAAGGTGGAGAAAATAGCATTTTTCAATTTATGTTAGCTTTTGAAATACTTAGTACTAGCTTTTATATTTGTGATATCTTGATGTGGGAATGTTCTTCTGACTCTACAGTTTTCACACTGATGTTTTGTAATGATTTTTCTTATTGTAATAATGAATGTGCTGAACTTTTTAAAACATATCAATTTTTCAGAAGGTCTGCATAATGCTAAGACCAATAGCTTGGCTCGAAGCAATGCTAGCCTATATGGAACAAAAGAGGACTTGTATGATAGACTACGTAGACACCAATATCAGGGAAAAAAAGGAGGTAAGAACTTTATATGTGTACTCACCACCTTCATGAGTTTGAACTATTATACGAATAGAAGTAATGTAAAAAATTAAATAACAGTTAGGTGATTAGAGAAATGGAAAAAGACAGTAGTATATATACACTGATGAAACTGTTTGTCTTTCTTATGTGTATAGTTGCTTAATATAATCAAATGACAAAAAGAAGTAGATAAAAATGCTTTTCTACACTCTTACTAAATGGATTTATTTGGAACTTTGTATTTTGTGTGTGTGTGTGTATATATATATATATATATATATATTTATTTTTTGTTTTATACTTCGCCAATAATGTTGTATTTACATTTTGTTACGTATGATTGACTTGTCTCATTCCGCGCCTGCGTGCCTCGTATCTATTTTCTAATTCCAACTTATTCTCCATCTTAGTCAGTTGTATTTTGTTCTTTGCCTGAAGTGGGCCTAAGGCCGAAGCACTCCAAATTACATTCATTTAGGAGTGTAGAAAGCATTTTTACTGAATTCCACTCTTAAAAGAGCACTATCTGTGATAAAGAAGTACCAAGTTAGTAGTTGCTGTTTATCTGCAAGGATAATTTGTTTCTTACACAAAAACAGCATTCTAATTTACTACATAAAGGATTTTCTTTGCCGGTATTTACTATTGTCTGAGATTTACCATTTAGTAGTTTCAATGTAAATGTTCTCTGTGTATGTTTGTCTGCAGACACTACCAGTGACAGTGAAGACCAAGGTCAGTTATGAGACTCAAGACCTGATGTATTCCTGAACTTCTTGCATAAAATTTTTGTTTTCTTTAGAAACTAACTTTGGAGAAAATAAATATTGAAGTAACAGAGAACTGGACACACAAGCTTGTCTTACTTAAACTGAATTAGATTGAGTATTCTTTTGTAACTGTTGTTAAGAATTTTAAAACAATGCTAGATTCTTTGTTTTCCGACAATTTAGATATATACTTACTTACTGCATAACTTATAACAACAGTTACAATTTATTGTTCGTAGTTCTATCAAAATTGTCAGTTTGACAACCTTCTATGTGTAATTGTGTGGGAAACTTTCATAATAATTAAAACATTAGGCCTTGATACTATCATTGTTAACTCACAAAACTTTAATTACTTTTCTTTACCTACCCACAAGAAGCATGAGTTACCATATTTTCGAATAAATATTTATTTACTAAATATAGGGGGAAGAATTCTTACTTGGTAAGAAAAGAAACATTTTTTGCAGTATATTTGTTTTATTTTTCGCCATTAATAAAATTGTTATTTAGCCATAAAACAAAATTTGTAATATTTAAAGATTTTAAACATTTTAGATTGCAGCCTGTTGGAATGTTTCCAAAGAATTGTATTTTATCTCTGATTTTGTTGGATAATTTAGCATTCTCATACTCAGGTTCATTTATATGAAGTTTGTCTTCATACTTTTTGCGTAAATGATATCATTTTAGCCAAAATTAACTTTTTTTAAAATCTCCTTTTTTTGCTCCCTTCAAATTGTTGTAATAAATTACTTGCGCCATCTGTTGGAATTTATGTATACTTAAGGTTAACTTATTTGACTCGATCAAAAAATATAGGTGTCTTGCTGAAACAGTGATTTTTTTATTTAATTTCTATCACATTAATTTATTAAAAGTTAATAACAGATAGCGCTAGGTGAGATGCGTTATATTTCTCGATGACAAATTATATTCGTGTCAAGTTAAATAGACTTGTACATACTATGACATATATAGTTAATTTGCAGCGGAGTTTGTTAGTGATTTGTTTTAACTAATCATAAGTCGTCGTTCTGGCATTATTAAAATATTTTGTGAAAATGTATTTGTGTAAAATAAACTCTTTTATAAAATGGGTTGATTAGCCTCTCTTTTGTACATCTTACAATTTCTGGGGATGTAGGCGACTATTGACTCTCCCACATCACAAACTTAAAAAAAAGGGGGGTTGGTTCGTGTACAATTTTACAACTACACACTGACGCAATATAAATAATATCATATACAACTTCTATTTAGATACTGCGGCTGTAGGTTTATTATATACGCGTGTAATATGTGAGAATAAAACTATATCACCAGAACAAAGACAGATTTACAGATCATATAATGTGTACAATTTTGCCACACCGTCAGAGATTAGCCTGATTTACAGGACTGCACACCGTGTGTTCAGACTTTGATAGAGAGCTAAAACTAAGCAAAATACGAATATTACGAAACAATGCGTTCAATATTAATGGTTTGCACGTGGGACTTTGACAATGGCTCTATCCATCCTCAAATCGGGTAGTAAAGATGTCTATGTGTATTTGGTCACGTGCTGTACTCGTCATTTCCTTTACACGAGTTTATTATTATTTATTTATCTGAAGGCGCCATCACGATCAACGTTTCACCCGTTCTTGTCGGATATTTCTAGGAAACGAAAAGAAAAAATCATAAAATTCTAGTTTACTGCTTAGATTATGAAGTATCAGCTCCAAGTCGTGGCATAAGAGACTACTATATTAGAACAAACAGTGACCCCCTACTAGCAATTCATTATAAATGAAGTACTTGCGAGTTATTCACGCTTCACCACATACCTCGAATATTCTGTGTATCAGACGACAATGTATATCAGTGCTCTCTCGCATAAAAAGTAATTTTCAATAATTGTTAAATCCAAGCTTATCAAGAAGTTTAAGTTAAAAGTAATTACTCACTTTATAACTTAATACTGACCAAGTAATAACTAAAATATCTGTAGAAAGATATCAGTATTTAAACCACGTTAGCTGTAACGCTCAGCGTAATTTACTATTGACGAAGTAACTATATAATATATGAGCTTATAGATTATATATCCTTCCAGTCGATGAGGGGCTCTGCATGGCCAGGTGGTTAGGGCGCTCGACTCGCAATCTGGGAGTCGCGGGTTCGAATTCCCGTCACACCAAACATGCTCGACCTTTGAGCCGTGGGGGCGTTATAATGTGACGGTCAATCCCACTATTCGTTGGTAAAAGATTGGCGGTGAGTGGTGATGACTAGCTGCCTTCCCTCTAGTCTTACACTGCAAACTTAGGGACGGCTAGCGCAGATAGCCCTCGATAGCTTTGCGCGAAATTCAAAACAAACAAAAATCATAAATAAAACAGGTTTATCTATAACTATCAATCGGTATTATATTTACTAACCATAATGTTACAGAAAAACTACTTTCTCCTTTTAGAGTCCTTTTTTCTGTCATTTTGTTATAGATAAACAACTCGGTTTAGTTTTGGATATTGAACAAATAAAAAATCGCATGTTTTAATATTTCACTATCTATCTTAAATTAAAAATGGTAAATTTGAAAAGTCTCAAGGACAATACCCTTTCCTTATGGTAGTAAAAATTACGAACTACCACGGCAGTGCTCCAGAGAACGATATGTACATATACATGGGAGTGAAAGGGTTAAATTGTGATTTTCATTGTCACAAAAAAAGATAGGACGATGCATTCCAATATTTCAATGCTGAATGTGAATACATACAAAGTTTGGAAGTTAAACTGGGTTCTCAGAAAATATAATTTACTTCTTTATTCTAATTTATCGAGTGGAATTAAAAATCATGAATGGTTTGTTTTTAATTAAGTACAAAGCTTAACTACACAATGGTTATCTGTGCTCTGTCTACCACGGGTAACGAAACCCGGTTTCTAGCATTATAAGTCCAGAGACATATCGCTTTGCCTCTGGGGACAAAAATCATGAAACTAGTATAGAATCTTCTAATGATAATCGGTTCACTATTAATTAATGTATCGTAAGAAATTACTAACAGTCATCAGAATTTTAAGTTCAATCCCATCGGTAACGTTTTATTGAAATATAAATAAAAAAATACTCGATTCAAATTTACCGTTCCTCGATGCCCTAATCTCAATATACTGTTTTATCATTGGAGGGTTCCTTTGGGTTAATTACTTGGTAAAAGTAATGCCAAGTTCAGTACACGTAACAATGATGAATTAGTTTATTTCTTCTAATTGTCTATAACGTTGCTACAGACTTTGTTCACGTTGACACAAATTGTAGGCCTAAGTTCACAAATAACGTTTTAATAGGAATTCTCCAGTTATGGTGCTACGCCTGAATTACAGAATAAATTTACTTCAAATTTCACGGCTATTCGATCGAGTAACTGAATATACATAATAACTCTCACTAAATAACTTTTTGATACTTAACTCTCGTACTAAATACTTAAATGAATTTTCACACACTGATTATTCGCTTTTATAACGTACTCTTGTTTCTCCAAATTCCACGAAATACCTAGATTATTACATCATCATAAACTTTCTAGGACTACTTTTATGAACTTACTAGATTTAGCAACATAATCCTGATTAACAGCTTCCTCTAGTAAACAACTAAATTATAACATTAAAAATATAGCTTACAACAGTACTGTGAGTAGTTATATATTTCTAAATCTATCATGGAAAAACACTTTACACTATTAATTAACACACTTCCAGTAGTGTCCCCCGGTGGGACAGTGGTAAGTCTTCGGACTTACAATGCTAACATCAGAAGTTCAATTACCCTCTATGGTCACAGCAGATATCCCGATGTGGCTTTGTTATAAGAAAACACAAAAGTTGTTGCCCCCAGTGGCACAGCGGTATGTCTGCGGACTTACAACGCTAGAAACCGGGTTTCGATACCCGTGGTAGGCAGAGCACAGATAGCCCTTGTGCATAATTAAAAACAAACAAACAAACACAAGTTGTTTTTGAACTATGATAAGAGGCGTCGCTAAGTGCTTAACAGATTCGGGACTCGGGTCCATAGGCTCGGAAATGTTCGGCATTTCAGTATGATATCGATTGTGATTTTCTATTCTGATTTTTTCAAGACCCCAACTGGGAATTCGGGGGCACTGTCAAACAGAATCGGGGAATGGGCACCGTGTGCCAGAGACGCCTCTGATGTTACGTTTGCTGAGTACTAGCTATAATAACTCAAATGTTATAATTAATAAATACCACATACTACTACGTAAGTTAAGAAAAAATGGTTGTAATAAATCAGTTAAAAATTGTAGACTAAAACGGCAACGCGAATATTGCTTATGAAGAAACATGGTAAGCCTAGGCTAGTGTTTCTCAGCCGGATTTGCCAGACAACCCTTGTGCCTGGACTTTGGTCGTCGCGACACCCCATTATCTCTGTAAGAATGAAATAATACAACAATTTAATTTATTTAGATAAAATGTTGACTCGGCGCAGACAACTCGCGACTCCCTTGGGGGTCACTATCCACCATTTGAGGAACACTGACCCAGGCCTTAAATCCCTAACTGTAGTTATGAGCCTTGGACATTGGAGTGGAAACAATAGCCAAGTGACCAATAAGTTGCAATTCAGAAAACAAAATGTATATAAAGATATTGTAAGCTATATTTTTAATGCTTGAATTTAGATGCTAGCTAGAGAACGGATGACTTTCAGGTCAAAAAAGTTTATAAAAGTAAGCTAAGTCAGCATCTAGTAAATTCGGGGAGTATCTAGAGACGAAAATAATTTACAAATACAAGAATCAATGAAACATTGAGTCAGTTTTGTTTTAAATTGGTATAGTGCCAACTATTCAGCGAAGATTTAGTTTCAGTGAAGTATTTGGACCCGTGTTAATTTTCGTGTATATTCAGTTACTTAATCGATCAGACATGAAATTATACAAGTAAGTTTATTTTTGCATTAGTCAAGTAAAATCAGCGAGGTATTTCAGTTTGAACGTCATTTTTAAACTAAAGCATACAAGTCGAAATTGTGTACAGGTGACAGTGATTTTAGCCGACGTTAAGGTTTGTTTGAAGTTAAGCACAAAGCAACTCAATGGGCTATCATGTGCTCTGCCCACCACGAGTATCGAAACCCGTATTCTAGCGTTGTTAGTCCACTGACATACCGCTGTGCCACTGGGGAGCACCAACGTTAAGAAATAAATAAAATAATTTATTATCGTTACGTGGACTGGACTTAGATTTAATTTAAAGGAGCCAGCCCAACGAAAGGACAATGTTAGAACAATATATTTTTGTGGCTTATATTTTTCAGATGGGACAAGTACAAGAGATTTCGAAACAAGCGTTGGCAATTTAAACAACGTGTAGTCTATTGGGGCTGAGAGTATCGCGGCCTTCCACTTTTCATTTATGACTTCAGAATTTTTTTTATTAATCTAACTTTGGAAAGAAAAACAAAAGAGAACATTGTATGCAAGGCTTACGACAGCCCGATTAATGTATATCAATAACAACGTATTAATGACTCGTAATATTAGACAAGTGCTTATAACTCATGGTTCACAGAAATCATATGCGCATGCTAGCACACGTTTTGTACTTGGTACAACATTAGGTGTATGCACAGTTCTGTTCGTGAGCATGACTACAGTAAATATACATAAGATATATTTAAATATCTGAACCACCATCACTACAATCACACACACAAACACACTTTCAAATTCGCTCAGCGGGACTGGCAAATCTTTATCTTAGAAAATGTCTAAGGTCTTTTTGCACAGCGTTTTCTTTTTTTCTTCTTCTTCTTTTTGGAAATAATCAAACAGTTTGGTGGCCAAATTAAAGTTTATGAAACTTATTTTGATGTTATTTATTTGTATTTGAAGAATAGAAAATATTTATAAATATGATAATCAACAGTTACAATTTTCCTGATATTTAGTTCCCCAGTGGGACATCGGTAAGAAATTTACGGACTTTCAACGCTAAAACCTGGGGTTCGATTTCTTGCAGTGGACACAGCAGATAGCTGAGTGTAGCTTTGCTAAAAAGCATCAAAAAAATCCTGACATTTAATAATTATAGTATTTTAATTATTTAAATGTGTGTGTGTATATTCTACCTAATGGGCTATCTGTGCCTTGCCCACCACGGGTATCGAAGCTTGATTATTAACGTTAAGTCTTCAGATCTGCCGCTGAAACACTGGGGTTTTTATTCTTTGAAAATATATATTAGTTTTATGTACATGTTCAAAGTATAAAGACCTCCAACGGCTCAGGTTTAAGGACTTATAACGAGATCAACTAAAGTGCTTTGATGTTGTTCATTTAATAATTATTTGGGGGCGTCATTTGCTGTGGGGTAAGAAGGAAGTCCCCCCTAAACATTGCGGGATATGATGTAATCAAATATAAGATGATCAGAGTTTTCTTCTTAAACGAATAGAAGAAGTACAATTTTCCAAACTTCATTCTTTCCCGATATAACCCTAACCAAGCGGATTAAGGATATGTGGGTCCAAAATTAGAGTCCCGTTACTAAAAGAAAAAAAAATCGCCCTCCGAGCTTTGGGGCTGTAAATGCGTTGTATGGGAGACAAGAGTAACCCAAGATGGGTGCTGGTGACTAGCTGCCTTCACTTTATCAGTTCAAAATAGAGATGGTTGATGTAGGTAGGTTTGTTTTAATATCCGAAAACAAACAAATGATTTAACCCTGAAATGTACTTGGTTGCTATGTGACATAATCACGCATGCTTAGTCTTAATACGCCGGCGGACGTTTATTTATCTATGTGATTGACAGTTCACAGTTGTTAAACAACTGTCTATATTCGCCTTATTATCCAGTGATTATATCGACATTGCACGATTACATTACATCCAGATATCACGAGTCAAATGAAATTTTTGGATATGTTTTCGACAGCGTGTGGAAAGCGGAAGAAATTAAGCAACAGCGACTTAGCAAAAAGAGATTCAACAAGAAACTGTCATTATTGTTTAGGATTGTCAGGAGTAGCAAATATTGTCTAGTGTTCTCACTCATATTGCTGTCTAGGATGGAGAAAGTTCTATATGCTGACAGAACTTTGCTATCCCAAAATTTTTCTAAAACGACATCCTGAATTTTTTATTCTTTAAAAAACTACTGTTATAAGGGTTCATGTTGTTCTACAGGTTTTTTAGAATTATTCGACAAAAGGAATGTAATATCCAGACCATTTAATGATAACGTGTGCAATTTTACCTGCTTTTTAATTGTTAATTTCTTTGTACACACTCTAAATTATAGTTTCGTCTGTTTTTAAACGTTATTTTCTTTGTACACATTTTAATTATAATTCCACCTGTTTTTAAATGCTACTTTCTTTGTAAACACTTTAAATTATAATTTCACCTGTTTTTAATTGTTATTTTCTTTGTACACTTTTTAAATTATAATTTCACCTGTTTTTAATTATTATTTTCTTTGTACACACTTTAAAATATAATTTCACCTGTTTTTTAAATGTTACTTATTTGTACACACTTTAAAATATTTTTTTCATCTGTTTTTATTGTTACTTTCTTTGTACTTGTTAACTTTCCACGTACATATAGAATTTGCTCGTATCTCTAGTACTTCGTTTTCAAACATAAACTCAAATGTTCACAAAATTGAACTAACTCAATAATCAACACCTCCAGTGACTCAATGGTAAGTCTGTAGGCTTACGACGCTAAAATAAGGTTTCGATACCTGTGATGGGCACAGCACAGATAACCCATTGTGTAGCGTTATGCTTAACAATGAACAAACAAACAATAATCAACCATCCTTTGTAACAAATCCATAAATATCTCTCTTCTTCAGACTCACCCACGTTTTTATATCGTGTCGAACAGTGCTTCATCTCAAGATTTTTTTAATCGTAGCGATATGTATAAAAATCCTAGAAAATCGACAAGTAACTTCGAAATAAGTCTCGAAGCTAATGTAACTTATTCAAAACACTTTTTATAAGTATCGAACACTCTATTTTACTACTAACAAAACCCATGTTACTATAAATGACGTAGCGTGTAGATATCTGTCTATGTGTGTGACCGAAATAATAAACACAGCGTGGCGCCATCTATTGAATAGCACCACAAACACAAATCCATAGAAAGATTTCACATTTTGGGTATTCAAGATTCAGACAATTAGAAAAATAACTAGAGTATGTTCTTTATAATAAAACACAATTTTAAATAAAAGTACTCTTCTCACAACAAGAACACGACTTTCACTAGGACTGTACGTGAGGGTTTGATTATATATCTTTATTGATGTAATTTGTAAATATGGTACTAAAATGGAGTTCTTAAAAAAAAAACTTGTATTTTTTTTTTCAATAAAGGATAAAACTTTTAATATATAAAAGCATTACAGTATATATTAGCACAATCCGAACACTTTTCCCGTGCATTACTTCCCAGAAAAAATCCTTTTTTTTAGAAAATGTTCACTTTCTCTAAAATATTTTCAATGAGGTATGAATACTACACTTTGTAATTACTAGCACAAACAGCCGCCTGTAGGACGGCGTTTCAGCTAGTTTAGCTAATTTTCATCATCAACCATTAAACTGATGAGAAAAAAAACTACTGCAATTTACA
>NW_013667292.1:95872-105891 GCF_000517525.1 Limulus polyphemus | reverse complement strand
CTTCTTTTATTTTCATTTTTATCACTTGTAGTTCATATCCCATTATTTTAGTATTTTTTCAAACTACCGTTTGGTCTTCTTCTCTGGCATGTTGTAAATATGTTGGTATTACTGAGTCTTGTAAGTCTACTATGCTCCTGAGCTATTCTTTTTTTCTTGTTTCTCTGCTTTTACAGGGGGTGCTGTAAACGTCTTTTTGTTCTCTTTGGGTTTGGAGGTGGTTTGGTATATAGGTGGTGAATACTGTTTTGACTTTATGCTGTTTACATATTATCTGTATGTTTCAGAAAAACTTTTGACATAGGAGAAAACAACTGGGTGTCTATAGTTTTCTTTTTGTTTATTCTTGGAATTTTCTTTATTTATAATCTTCTTTATCAACTGTTCTGATTACTCATTTCTGTAGTGATATGTTTTTCTTCCTGCGGAGATTATAATAACTTATTAGTGCAAAATACAACAGAAAATTAATATCATAATGTTGAATGGATCATTTTGTGTAAAAATATTATAATCATGGACGATTTTGTAATTCCTTTTCAAACTCTTTGCTTGTTTGTGTGTTTTTAGCGCAAAGATACGCAATGGGCTATCTGCGCTCTGTCCAACACGGGATATCTAATCCCGGATTTTAGCAATGTTAGCCCGTAAACTTACCGCCGACCCACCTGGAAGCATGATTTTACAAAACGTAAAAAAATATATATTAAATTTTGAAAAAAACGGCAACAAGTTTTTAAGACAAAATATTTGTTTCTTCTGTGAAGAACAGAGTGAATCCTTTAAAAACTAATGTGTTTAAAAACTATTCTTGTGTCTTTAACGATACAAAAACATAGTGACATAATAAATCTTGTCATACTGTCCAGATACGAAAAACTTAATGCCACAATGAATCCTGTTACAGGGTCTAGAACAAGAAATACTAAAATAGTGACACAGTAAATCTTGATACAATATTGAGAAACAAAAACTATGTTGAGAAAACTTAGAGACACTCTAAATTTGTTAATGTCGGGCTACAAAAGTAGTGCTACAATACATCTTGTGCCAAGGAATAAAAACATAGTGACACATTAAATATTACCGTTCGAGAATCAAACACAGCAGATCAACCCCAATTTTACATATTTGACTTATGTAGCAACTATAAATTATACTATTATATTAATTTTCTAGGGGCGTGCCCCCAGTCCCCTCTAGATTGACTTGGTAGCACGAGAGCTGCATTTAGTAGCTCATTATACTTTCAATCACTAATTGTAAAATCTGCATATCTAGCCAAACACCCACACTTTCTAACTGTTTCCTACACCACTGCATAGTGATAAGTAATACGTTTCAGTGTCGATTTACAAGAAGCAAAGTGACATACTAAATATTGTTAAATATCGAGATACAAAAAAACAGCCACAATAAATTTTGTCACAGTTTTAAAAAATAAGAAACATAGGCTGGGTCATGGTTTGCGGCCAACTGCCGCAAAAACGTGGTCTTCACTTTGGGGCCGTAAGTGCACTCACTATAAGAGTGACGGAGAAACTCCCACTAGTCAATGTCAGACAAGATTAGTCCAAGAGTTGGCGGTGAGTACTATTGACTGGTTGCCTTTCCTCTTGTGTATCAGTTCAAAATTAAGGACGCTTTGAGTAGATAGCTCTTCATATAATGTTTTGCGAAAATTCTAAAATATGCAAACAACAAAGAAACTTGGTGATGTAGTAAATCTTGTTTCAGTTTTGAGAAATAAAAATGTTACGTCACAGTGTTAAATTAAATCTTATTACAGTGTCGAGAAAAACCAAAATTCAGCGTCACAATGAATGTGATAAGATAAGCTAAAAAGGAAGAAGTAAGACTTGCAATTTATTCTGGTGAGAGAAGTTAATACATGTTTCTTGAACTGACAACAGTTTGCATGATTACTATCTTTATAATTTGTAATATTATTTAACAGAATAAGCTAATCTATCATTCATCTCACCAATTGTTATACCGGTTTCGGGGTATTTAATTCCTCACCAATAACCCTAGACAAGACCAAATCGAACAAACAAACAAAGAAGACTATGAGTCTTATAGTAGTGGAATGTATTAATTGTATGTATTTTTTTAGTCGTCTTTTACTATATTTATATTTGATTTGAAGAATATGCAGCACTGATGGTACTAATTACACAGACCTACGAATTTAAACTTCATAAAAGTTGTTTTGGTTTTGGTAACGGATTTTCCATAATTGTAGACTTCGAAAATAATTTTCATTTTTTTTTTTCTATAGCGTAAGGATTTTTTACAAATCGGGAAGAAGAAAAAAAACTATTACTTAGATCAAATTATTAATTAGTTTACCACAATGAACATTTTTTATTATTACGTTTGTTAACAAAAATACAAACAAAATGAATAAAACTGATGCCAAAGGAATATGCATCCTCATTCATCTTGATATTTTAAAATGTGAAATCAACGTATTTTAGTCTCAAAACTACATGTTGTAGTCTTTCTTTTATGTATTACGTCATAACGTTTTGTGAAAAATCTGTACGTGATGGAGAAAAATGGATATAATTTTCGGATTCAACGTATAGGAATTACTGAAGAACATGTAAAAATTTCAAGATAATAAAACTATCGCAGGCCTGTGTTATTAATTACTAATAATAATTCACGCACGTACTCGCGGTGGGTTCTAGGGGGTTCGGCTGAACCCCCTTTGTTGTGATGTTTAAAAATTATGCTTATATATTTATAGCTCAGTTGCTTATGATAGTTAACGTATTCTGCATTTTCTATATTCTTCTGATGAAAAATTAGCAAATTTGGGCTTTAAATAGTCACATGCTCCCAGTCCCTCATGGCGTCATGCTTTGCATGCTGATTGTGCTTCGCACAGTATTGTTAGCTGTTGACATCACAAATTAGAACCCCTTTCAAACATTCTGCGTACGGGCCTAATAATTACCGTATTTTTCGGTGTATAAGACGCACTTTTTACTCCAAAATTTGATGTCAAAATCTGCTTGCGTCCTATAAACCGAAGGTATGAATAATATACATGTATATATACGATATACACAAGCCATGTGTAAATATATTTAAATAGGCATGCATAGTTTAGTTCAATTGAATGTGTTATTCATAACAATAGCAGTTTTATTTTTCTTTTAAAAACATAACTATTTATAATGCTCCCTAAATAATAAAAAAATAAATTATAGTAATGGAGTTAGTAAAGTTAGTATAGCAAAGTTTCCCAAAACTTTGTCTTCAAAATAAGGGTGCGTCTTATATTCCGAAAAATACGGTACTATTTGTTGATAATATGTTCAACAGTATATGATTTGTAATTAAGTAAGGGAATTAAGTAGAATACATATTTTCCAAGTTTTATTGAAATAATATATGCTTAACTGTTGAATACCTAGTATATCTGATATTTTGCATGTGATGTACACGTGTATAGTGGTTAAAAGATTGTGTACGCATTCTGAATAAATATTTTTTATTGAAGTAATTCATAGGAATCGTTTGGTCATAATAGGGGGTCATGAAACTAATCTTTAGGAATCGTAGATCAAATTTCAGTGGTAAATTCAAAGTCAAAATAATTTTTCCTAACTGTATTTATTAGGGATGTGCCAAATGACTTATTTTACCGTTTTACGGGAAAAGTAGTAAGTCGTAACCCCGTGTGTGTTGTAGGCTTTGTCAATGTGTTCATAATGAGCTCGATTTTGTAATGTTAAGTGTTTTGAACCCCTGATGACTTCGTGAAAGATAAGTGGCCAGTGTTGTTTAAATGTTGTTGGCCGATCGGACTTCCAATTGAACCGAGTTAATGTCTGACCATAGATTTTTGTTCAATTTTAGCTTTTAAAAGATATAACATAAAGAGAAACGTAATAATGTAGTCTTGAACACAAACAATCTAGTTCACGAATAAAAAGCAAACGTGGTGCATACTACAAACTATACTTACTTCTGTCTCCTACCATTCAACCTGTTAAAGAAAATAGATTTTCAAATTATATTAAAAGGAATGCCATTCCAAAATTCTATAAAATCTCTAAAGATAATTTTTAGATTTAGGACTGCATTTTACTCCCTCCTAACACTAGGAAAAACGTTTTTAACGGAGAAATAGAAGGACATACAAACAGAATTGAAAACCCTTCTCTCACATTTCACCGAGATAAAAATATTGAAATAAGTTTTCGGTACCACTTATTATTTCCAAGAGAGACTACATACAATTTCTGATGAACATCAACCAAGTGCTTTTCCTCGAAAATGACGGAAAACGCTTCTTAATAATCATTAATTTGCCATCATAATTCAAAGCACGTGTTGCTACAAAAAAAAGAAAAAGAAAAAAAAAAGCTACATGTTAATCAAAGTTGCATGGTAACACGAGAAGCTAAGAGGTTCTTTCAGTATATGTCTCACGTTCACAACCATAGTTTGGCGAACATTCTATTTACGAGTTAAGAGGTTCTTTCAGTATATATCTCACGTTCTCAACCATAGTTTGGAGAACATTCTATATACGGTACAGCTACACAGAAATATCCAGGGTCCATCTCACCTTCCTCTAATAAACGGTCCAACTGATTAGAATTGAGTTGTATGCAAAAAAAAAAATAAAAAAATGCGTGAATAGAATGACTTACACAGTGAATTTTATATTAAAGATTTTAATATTAATTGTTTTTAATTACAGGAGGTACGGGTATCCAACTACAACAATATAATGTAAAATGTATCTATGTTTCGATGTTAACGGCTGGGGTTACAAGTCTTAAAACACAAAAAATGTACTACAATATGGATTGCATCAATTTGGAAGTTAACCGTCTGCTGTTACATATATCAAAACAAAATAATATACTGTAGAACTGACCAGTTTGGATACTAACTGTTCAGAACTATATGTATATAAACATGACAATATAGTGTAAATAGCATAAGTCGGATGTTAACCAGCTGGTGTTATAAATATAAAAATATGATAATATAATGTATGTAACTGTCTGTAGTTAAAGGTATCAAAACATAACAACATAATAAATATAAATTCAGTTCGAATGCTAACTGTTTGGAGTTAAAGATATGTAAGCACAATAACATACTACACATACAAAATCAGTTGGATGTTAACTGTCTGGAGTTATATATATCAAAACATTATAATATACTGTACAGGACATCTGTATATTCAACCAACTGCTCACCAAGCTACCTTACAGCTAAGTTAAATACTGATAGCATTAAGTGTGTTTACCTAACCAACAGTTGCCCATACAACCTTTACAGCTAAGTTAAATACTGACAGCCCTAGGTATGTTTATCCAACTAACAGTTATCAAGCAACCTTACAGCTAAGTTAAATACCGACGCAATAGGTGTGTTTATCCAATCAAGGTGTGTTTACCCAACCAACAGTTGTTCAAGCAACCTTACAATTAAGTTAAATACTGGCATTTTTAGGTGTGTTTATTCAACCAACAGTTACCAAATATAAACCCAGTGTCACAAAGCTTCTTGTTACTTTCTAAACAGGAATCCAATGATTTTTAACTTTTCATTCGTTTGTTTGTTTGTAGTTAAGCGCAAAGCTACACAAAGGGCTATCTGTGCTCTGCCCACCGCGGGTATTGAAACCTAGTTTCTAGCGTTGTAAGTCCGCAGACTTACCGCTGTGTCACTGGGGGGAGGGGGCTTTTCATTCGAACACTATAATTTAAGTAGGTAGTTCCGTTTTTTGTTTGTTTGTTTTTTTGTAAATTTAAATTATTTTGCTACTATTAGGGCAAAATATACTATTAACAGCTTATGAAATGTTAACAAAAATACTATCCGAAAATCTACTGAAAATTAATACTAGCTACAGGCATTTAAAAAACTGTCTTTTAAAATCAGCTATAGATTTAGGTTGTACTGGTCTGTTTAATGTTTAATGAAAATTAACCCAAATTATTCAATCAAAAATATTTTAAAACAAAATCCCAATGTCGAGGTAATTAACATTTTGATAATAAATATTTCCACTAAAAACGGTTTTAATCCCAAAAGTTTGCAAAACCTAATCTAAAGTAAGATTCATAATAATCTCATGATGTACAAAAATAAAATTAAATACGTAGCATTAAGAAACGAATCACTGAACTACTTACTAATGCGGGCGTATACTTAACGTACACATATACACTTATACGACAAATTACTACGCTAAGGGGTCGGTACAAGCGTGTGTGGTAGTATGACAGAAAGAGAGTGGAAGTCATGCGATTGGCTGGAGAGGAACAGAGCACGGTAATTTCGACCGATTCTCTTGGGTCGTTCGCCTACCATGTCCCGGGACTACAGGAGGAAAGATTTCGTGTTGACCGACGGAAACTTGAACAAATGTTGCAAGGTGAGGATTTTGACTTTTAAGTTACATTTCTTTCATTACTTAGAAAAATATAACTGTCTTTTACTGAACAGTAAAGTGTAGTTTCAAAATGAAGTAACGATGCTAAACGTCGTGGTAGTTGCCGTTGTGTTTATTTTTTTAATCTTTATGGTTGAGCTTTCAATTTCTAATCTCTGTCTACTGAGATTGTCATTAATGTTGTCTGGCAAAAAAAAACAACAACACTTCACGAATGGTTTGTGAAATTTATAAAATAAGTCAAGTCTAAGAATTATAGTAATTTAGTATAACTTACAAGTATAACAACCAAATGAATTTACTGGCCACTGGCTAAATAAATAGGTTGAAATCTTGACCAATTCCTTTTTCATTTTGTTTCAGTTTTGAACACTTCATTTAATATTTAAGTACATATTTATTTCAAGGTTAAAACTTATAGCATAAAATGACCATTTCTTGATAGGGGGTATTTGTTCGAAAATCAGAGTAATGCATTTTAAAGTTGTTTGTTGAACTGGTGTAGGATTACGAACTTATACCATAACCCAGACTGGGATGAAAAATAATGTCCAGTTTCAGTGTGATTGTCATGCGTGCCTGTAATTGTAAAACGCCACGTCTGAGAACCCTAACTTCCCTCCGTTTTTCAAATCCAACCAGTCTAGCGAAATTTCGTAAAAACTCAAGTCAGTTATTTCTTTAACCACGTGTAGCTAATCATAACCAGAGCAATTTATGTTGCCGCCAACAACGAGCTGTTTTGTGTAAGTTTTTAATTTGCTGGTAAAACTAAAAGTTCTTTTTGGCTAAAGTAAATAACTTATACTCCCGTATTGTTTACCTTGAACTTGAAAGGAGATTATCGTACAGTTTCGTTTTAACTGATTTATTAATAGTTTTTATAAAGTTAATTGTGAAAGATGATTAAATAAAGAAGGTGACAATAAAATAAGTCTTCTGAAAGTTGCTTATTTAAGTTTCACATACATGTCAGAATATTTAAAGTTAGGATGTGCGCATGCGACGATTATTAGCAAGGGAGGTTTTTAGGTAGATGTCAAATATGGAAATTTATTTAATAGGATGAGAAGGTTTTTAAGTTTCAGGTAGAAAGAAGCTTTAAAGTACAACTGTTTGCACAGGCAATAGGGCTTTCGCTTGGAGCTTTAAATTACGACAGGTTGCAGATGAGGTAAGGTTTTCAGGTTGCAATTTTTAAATACAACAATTGTTTTCAAAGAGGGGTAAGGTTTTTAGGTGGAAATTTCAAATATAACGATTGTTTACAAAGTGAAACAAGGCTTTCAGATAGAAGTTTTATTAAATTTTACGACTGTTTGCAACTTTGGTAGAAACCTTAAACTTGTCCACTCATTTAAATATTCATCTTGTACTTTTTTTTTTTCCTCTCCAAGAAGATCCTTACCAGAGTTGTAATTACACATGAAATTCCACTGCATTAATATTATGTGAGACAGCGAAAGCTATTCGAAAAAAAGTTATACGAATTAACTTTCTTATATAAAATATTCGGTCTTAGTTAGTGCTTAAAATGTTAGAAAAGACTCGGATGTAGCTTTTAAACTTTTATATTTAAGGGATTTCAGTTTGAAACCTGCTGCAATGGAGCAACTATATATGAATCTATTAAAACCCACGAAGAACATTTTCATTAAAAAGTGTTACTCCTTGTTTTGAACCGACCAGGTATATGTTTTAGTTACTTTTTAAGAAAAGCGACGCAGATCATCGTAATAGCCCCAAACCCCTTCGAATCTGAGAGCCCAAACACTAATGCTGAATTTAAAGTCGCTTTGCCAAATATTATGGGAAAGAATTAAAATGCACGTAAACGTACACACGTGCAGCTGAGAAATACTGTATAAATATTACAATAAATTAATCTCTGTACTCTGGATGCAGTTTCTCTTGTTGTGGAACTTAATAAACGACACTTGTCTCTCTCTCTCTCTCTCTCTCACACACGCACACCATCCTTGTGTAACCTTTCAATCGCAACTTAAATTAAAAGTCTCATTTTATGATTTTTTTTTAGCTAACAAAGTATAATAGTTTGAATTTGTGTTGAACTCTGTTGTAAATGCATAAAACACGCAGTAGTGTGCGAATATTTTTAACACGCTAGTTTTTATTCTTTACAGAAAGGTTGATTATCTTTGTGGTATCGAAAACTAAACTACGTATCACTGCGGTAACGGTAATTCTGAACGTCAAAGTACAAATTGGTTCAGTGACACGAGTTCGTCACATTCATGGATTGTTGTTCTTAGTGGTGTACCGTATCAAGCCATTAAAGTCAAGTGACATGCAACTGTTTATTATTACAAGGGGAGGTTGTAAAACTGGATGGACGCTTGTCATACGGAAGTTTTATTTTAGTTCTTTCTTCTTAAATCTCACGTGCACGTTGATAGAATGATGGGTTCCTTCAGCCAGTTTACACGGCTATTCTCTTTAAATTAGTTTCTACCTTCTGTTTCGTACGGCTATTCTCTTTAAATTAGTTTCTACCTTCTGTTTCGTACGGCTATTCTCTTTAAATTAATTTCTACCTTCTGTTTCGTACATTTTCCAGAAACATTACACACAAACTAATGGTTACTTGGGTACTTCAACCAGTTTACACAGCGACTCTCTTTAGTTTAATACTTACCATGTGTATTGTATATAATTTTTTTATAAAACTTTAACACACATTTTCACGACTTTTCGTATTGGTACTTATCTTTATCACATTCTTTTCATAAACCTTGCATGCAAGATGATGGCATGTACACTTGGTTGGTTCTGATACTTTACATTACTTTTACCCACTGCATTGTTTACTTGTCAGAAGTTTTACACACACAGACTGTTGGTATGGTAATTTACTTTGGGAAATTTACATAGCTTTTTATTAAAACTTACCACCGTAGTGCTAAGTCTTGAGAAACTACCGAAACACTGATGTTGTATTTATTTAGTCAGTTTACAGAACTTTTTAAACACCTTCCATCTGTATTGTTTACTTGTCAGAAACTACCCTAACACTTGTATTTGTTTAGTCAGTTTTTAAACACTTTTCATCTGTATTGTTTACTTGTCAGAAACTACTCAAACACTTGTATTTGTTTAGTTAGTTTTTAAACACCTTCCATCTGTATTGTTTACTTGTCAGAAACTACCCAAACACTTGTATTTGTTTCGTCAGTTTTTAAACACTTTTCATCTTTATTGTTAACTTTTCAGAAACTACCCAAACATTTATATTTGTTTAGTCAGTTTTAAACACTTTTCATCTGTATTGTTAACTTTTCAGAAATTACTTAAACACTTGTATTTGTTTAATCAGTTTACGGAACTTTTTAAACACTTTTCATCTGTATCGTTTACTTGTCAGAAACTACCCAAACACTTGTATTTGTTTCGTCAGTTTTTAAACACTTTCATCTGTATTGTTAACTTTTCAGAAACTACCCAAACACTTGTATTTGTTTAATCAGTTTACGGAACTTTTTAAACACTTTTCATCTGTATCGTTAACTTTTCAGAAACTACTCAAACACTTGTATTTGTTTAGTCAGTTTTTACACACTTTCAT
>NW_013667292.1:92214-95118 GCF_000517525.1 Limulus polyphemus | reverse complement strand
TACTTTTCAGAAACTACTCAAACACTTGTATTTGTTTAATCAGTTTTAAACACTTTTCATCTGTATTGTTAACTTTTCAGAAACTACTCAAACACTTGTATTTGTTTAATCAGTTTACGGAACTTTTTAAACACTTTTCATCTGTATTGTTAACTTTTCAGAAACTACTCAAACACTTGTATTTGTTTAATCAGTTTACGGAACTTTTTAAACACTTTTCATCTGTATTGTTAACTTTTCAGAAACTACTCAAACACTTGTATTTGTTTATTCAGTTTTAAACATTTTTCATATGTATTGTTAACTTTTCAGAAATTACTTAAACACTTGTATTTGTTTAATCAGTTTACGGAACTTTTTAAACACTTTTCATCTGTATTGTTTGCTTTTCAGAAACTACTCGTAAACTGATTAAACAAATACAAGTGTTTGGAACTTTTTAAACACTTTTCATCTGTATTGTTAACTTTTCAGAAACTACTCAAAACTTGTATTTGTTTAGTCAGTTTTTAAACACTTTCCATCTGTATTGTGTACTTTTCAGAAACTACCCAAACACTAATGTTATACTTGTTTACTTTAGTCAGTTTTACTTAGTCTCTCTCTTTTTAATGGTAATCACCATATGTCTCTCACGTGCAGGCGAAGCGTGATCCACAGCTCAGTAGTTTGGGTGTTATCACGTCAGAAACCCCAGGTGACTCAGCGGTAAATCAGGGGCTTACAACGCTAAAATTTCTATTTCGATACCTGCGATGGGTAGAGCACAGATAGCTAATTGTGTAGCTTTATGTTTAACAAGAAACAAGTAAAACAGATTTACCACACAGTAAGACTTATAATAATATTTAACAAACATCTCTTTGTATAATCCTATGCTCTTTCCCAGAAAGAATATAATAGCATTTCAACTATATACAAATTACTGCTTCGCCAGCATTACCCACCATACTCATAAATAATTTTTTTGTTACAAATAGCGTTTCGACAAAGGTTTCTTACTGAGAAACCATGTACTAGGGTTAGTATACAGCTTCTGTATATTATTAATACTTACTCAAAATACTGTCTGTATTGTTTATTTCTCAGAATCCTTAAACACACGCTACCAGTATACGTGTTTGATGCAATTTGTCGAAGTTCTGTGTTTTGGTGTTTGTTTAGTTAGTTGCAAATAAATAACACTCGGAACGTTTTACTCTTGAAATGCCAAAATCACAGGCTTTGCAACTTAATAAATATACAACGAAGAAAAGTAAAATTTGTTTTTTAATAGTCAGTTTTTGCTGTGGATTTTGAATTTTTTTATGGTAACTAACGTAACGGGCATTACAGCTTGGGGAATATAGAGCAAAGAAAGATAAGACCACCATGTTTGCCACGAGAATCATGCTTTAGAATGAAAACGGAATATTTGTTTTTTACTGAAAACTGTAGTTACGGGTGTTGCAGCTTAATTTAATAGACAACAGAAAAACCAGAAACCATCATGACTGACACAGTAGCCGTTTTCTTTTACAGGTGACGATTGAAAAGTTGGGCTTATTGAGTTATGCATTAAAGGACTAATAACGATGTTCGAAACGTGAGTTAATTTATAACACCTGCCACACGAGGCAGACCAGCATATTTTATTACTGAACCTAGGATGGTCAATAGGGAGTCATTCCGGAAACCGGTGGTATAGGGTAATTTTGAAGATCTCTGTAAATAAAGCTCGGCACAAAAAACGAAAATAAATATTAATGAAAATATGACATGATGAAATCTATATGGATTACACAATAGTGGTACCATACTGGGCATTATACATCCTTCTTGTATTTACTCTTAATTGCAGAAATTACATTTTTAATTTGAGAAACGCCAAAGGAAATCACATTGTAATGCATCATGCATCTGCTTCAACTTCAACACTGCATCTTTGGGCTGTACTGTGTTGTTAGTTTCACAAAATACCGAAACTAATGATTTCTTATAAATGATCCCAGTTCTCCTTTATGAAAATAACGATACTATTGTACCCATTGTTCTATGTTTCGCTGTCAATGCAGTAATCAATTAATGAATCTCTGATTCAGCTGGTATGTCAAATCAATTGCGATATCTTAGAATTTCTTCCCTATCCGACGTGGACTCACAGTTTAGCTTAGTCGCTACACTAAAACCATCACATTCACAACCACATCTATAACATTTCAAGCATTGCTCATTGCTACATCGTTTTACTTTACAACTTCTCCATGTTGGCTCTCATGGTCTTGGGTCAGGTCCAGCGACCTAGACCTCGAAAACAGTGCCAACCATTATTTTTGTTTAATAAAAACAACCCAAGCTCTTCCGGAATGACTTATTTTTTTGGACATCAATATGTCTGGCTGGCTCGTGTTAATGTTCTTTTAAAATGAACATTGTGAATTCTAGTTATTGTGGATGCCTAAAATAATTAACTTTATTAGGTGTTGTTTTTGCTCTAGAGAAACAGTCCGAGTGGAAAATGACTATCTTTTGTAAAAAAAATCAAAAAAAATCTGACGTGTTGTATTACACTTTCAAGTATGTATGTATGTGTGTGTGAGTGTGTGTAGAAAGCCTATTTTCAATAGTCATATGAAACCACATCCCATTCCCACCCTGACGCTACAGACACAGGGAACAAGGTCAGATAGGGGGGATCTGCAAGATGGTGAGGGATTGAGATAAATGATGTAGCGTATAAACTGAATGTATAACTTGGAAATGTGCAGTTTAAAGACAGAAAAATAGCTACAGGAAGTTAGAGAATTAAAAATGAATTGGTTTGAATAATAATAATAATGATAATATATATATACACACACACACACACACACACACACACACACACAACACAAGACTAGTTTGTTGCATTTTTATGCTGTCGGT
>NW_013667292.1:67087-91214 GCF_000517525.1 Limulus polyphemus | reverse complement strand
AACTAAGTAATAGTAGTAATACGAAGTAGTGACAGTTAAAGTAACTAGAAATAAGATACAGAAGTAGTAGAATAAAATAAGTAATAGTTGTTAGTAATAATAATAATATATATATATATATATATATATATATACACACACACACACACACACACACACACACACACACAAACACAAAGCAAGTTTTTTGTGCATTTTTTTATTGCTGTCGGTGCCATTAGGGTACTGTTTTGTTAGCTGACTCTAATTTGTCTGTTAGTGGGTATATCGTCCCATTGTATGTTATCCATTTCGTTAATTGACTGTCACCAGTGACACTGCGTATTTTGTTTGTTTCATTAAATTCTTGTAATATGTGTCGGTAGGTATATTGTTCCATCTCCTTAGTTTGTCACTAGCTATATTTCAAGTGACCATTTTTGTTTGGGGGGGGAGAGAAACTGGGCATATTATTCATTTGACGAACCTGTCATTTCTGCTTCCACACGTATGCATTCAGAAAAATTTGAAAAAAAAAAAACTGGTTATTTTGCTAAATTCTACGACAACGTAAAATCTGGTATAGACAACGATAGGAAAGAACTAATAGAGTAGTAGTTTAACAACCGGGATTTGATTTAGCGTGAAATTGTGAAATTTTACGGAATATATATGTATATATATCTCAAAATCGGAACAACCAGATGTTCGGGATAACTTTCAATTTTTTCGAAACTCACCAACAGAAAATGGGTCGAATGGTCACCTTATGTTTCGTTAAATCAATGTCGTCTTTGTCAAAAAGTATATTGTTTCATTTCATTAACTGACTGTCATCTGTATTAGCAACATAATGTCCTAGTTCGTTTGAATGTTGTCAGACTGTAAGAATGTTTTTCCGCTTAAATGATTGCTCTCCATGGTAACATTCTTCTAGCTTATTACACGATTGTTGTGTGTATCAGTGGTAATAATATTCTAGATTATTAAACGATTGTTATGTGTATCAATGGTGATATACTTCTAGATTGATTGTTAATTGTTGCATGTATCAGTGATATTACTATAGATTATTGATTGTTGTGTCAATGACAATATTCTTCTAGATTAATAATTAATTGTGTGTATCAATGATAACATTCGTCTATTTCGTTAACTCGTTGTTTTCTTTGTGAATAAGAATATTCTTAAGGTTCTTCAGAAGAGTGTAATCTTTGCGAGAATGTTCGTCCAGTTTGTTAACTGACTGTCTTTAGCAGTGAGAATATTCCTGTTACGACAGCGGGGGTCACGTGACGCTAGTAACACGTCATATTCTCGAAGGTTTGTGAATGTTCGAGTGTTTACTAGATATGCGGTATTCACGTATATAAGACCGCCAAGAAGTGACGGCAACAATGGAAAATTCACAACAACGAACGATTCACGCGCTTGACTCAATTGTCGTCTCTATCTCTGTCTGCAATTCAATTACAATAGCGTGACTGTGGAAATTAACTGTATTACAAAGTTTTAGTGAGAAAGAATAAACTATTTTTATTTAAGAAAGGACTTGTATCGTTAAAGTTTCTTCGGAAAGAATTTTTACGGGAAATTAACTAATGACTAAAGACGTAACATTCCTAAGGTTCTTCATTCTTCAGAAGAGTGTAGTCTTTGCGAGAATGTTCGTCCAGTTTGTTAACTGTCTTTAGCAGTGAGAATATTCTTAAGGTTCTAGGTTAATTGATTGTTGTCTTTATCAGCGAAAATGTTATTTTAGTTTTTTCATTAATTTTATTTGCCTGATAATAAGATGTCAGTTTAATCGTAGAGTTTGAGCCACAATATTGTTCCAGCTCGACGATTGCTTTTTGTTTGTTTGAGGAAGAATGTTTTTCTTTTCGATAACAGATTTTTCGGTTTAGGGATCGTGGATTAATATGTAATTTGCCGGTATTTTTAAATACACCTATTACCTAATACAAAGTCGTCTGATCTCCACAACGTCTTCGAGTATGTAGTATGTAGAAGGTTTGTTTGTAATTTCGCGCAAAGTTACACAAGGGCTATCTGCGCTAGCCGTCTCTAATTTATCAGAGAAAGACTAGAGGGAAGACAGCTAGTCATCACCTCTCACCACCAACTCTTGGGCTACTCTTATTCCACGAATAGTGGGATTGACCATCACTTAATAACGCCTCTATGGCTGAAAGAGAGAGCTTGTTTGGTGAGACTGAGTATGTAGAAGGACAAGTGTAATGATTTGTCACAGGTTGAATGGAGGAGGTAAGACATGGCTGTAATTTGGAGTAACAGTCAAACTCTCTATTTAAATTAGAAAATGATAATGAGATTGAGGGCATTATGTTAAACCAATTTTGGAACCTCACCACCTGGATACTGTCCATGTCAGCACGTTCTTTTTCTTGACGACCATGTATCTTTACGATAGCTCTGCAGTATAATCACCATTACAAAAAGACTCCCTCGTAACTTTCATATCTAGGACACACCATTCCTACCTGCATGCTTTCTATAATGCATTTTTTGTATGATGATCACTGTTTCTCAGTGCCATTTACAACATTTCAATCATGTAAAAAATCCATAGACATAGAATATTCTTGTATAGAATAGCATGAACACACACTTTATTATCCAGCTGCTCTAGGTATTCGACAGTTGAATGGATATGCCATGGAAGAAAAGCAGGATTTATGTATTTTTTTTTTCAGATGGAGATCCGTCTTGATTATACTGTGTACTATTGGCTAGTACACGTGGATGGCTTTTGCTACTGATCTTTGTGTTCGCTGATTCTCACTTGTCACTTTGCTTACCACAGCTGGGTATGACTTGTTGCAGATCTCTCTCTGAATGGTTCTGGTCCACAAGTTGATGCATATTATTTTATTTTCTAGATACCATTAAGTATAATGGACATTCACACCTTGGAAATTCTAAATTTTCATGTTTAACACATCTTTATGATCTGAAAGTATGAATATTCTTCATTAGAAATGGCTTTTACATACCCTTTCCAAAAGCAGTAAGTTTTTGGTAACATCATACTATCTACATAATGTCATACAATGTAAAAATCTACTTCTAATACGTAGCATTCCACTGCTACTTATACTGACTATAGTTTTCAAAAGACCTGCTGTTTTGCATAACAAAAATAATTTTAGTATAATGTACTCAACCATATGGAGATATTTACATCTAGGAGCTCTGATGATATAAGTTGAAGCTGGATAGTAAGTAGGTCATTCTGTACTATTGTTGATTTAGTTCATTCACTTGCTTTCTTTTAAATAATCTTGATGGTCCAGGTTAGTTCCTGATGTCATTCTGCAAGTGCTGTCCAGTCCATGCATAGTTCCTCTGCTCCCCTGATGTCAGCTTGTTCCTTCTCATTTTTCAGTCATCTTCATGGAAGTTGAACTGAAAAGTACTAATCCACTGCATAATCTATGCCTGGTAATGATGCAGTCATCGCAGGTCCCATAGCTCTGGAGTCATATTCCTCCAAGATGACAGTCAGGGCTGTAGGCGTCACTGGTAACTTTTTGTATGCTAGCCATTCTTCCAGTGAAAGCTTTGAGGTAGTAATGATGGTCAGCTAGTTTTTCAGATACCCTTCAGTTGCACAGTAGGTGAGTCTTTGGAGAAACTATCGATCTGTCCTTCCTTGCTGGGTAAGACTCCTTTGACAGACACCTGTGGGTTCGAGTTCATCCTCTCGTTCAGTGGCTTTGCAAACTAGGTTTTTGGTCACTTCAAACCTTACTAGCATCAAAGATGTACCAAGACCTTGCTCCAGAGGTGTGTCTGCATATGTGTGATCCCTTTGATATACAAGTATCATACCTCTTGATTTTCGTTTTGATGATGTTTGTTTCTTTTAGCTAAAACACAAAGTTTGGATAACATTGGACATCGCAGTATGAGTGAAGGCAATACACCTGAATAGTTGAAGGATGAGGCTGAAAGCATGAGCTTCTTTGTTGCAACTTTGGACAGTTTGAGGAAGTTGGGTGTTTATGTACAAAATACTACGTCTATTCTGTTAAACCTAGTGAATTTCAAAACGTTTGAGTGTAACTACATATATACTGCAGAAATTCTTCATCTTTTTTCAAGGTATCTTAAAAAGTATAGGTTAACACCTTTTCAATCAATGATTTCTTGATTAACGAATTATTTAACTTTTGGACTTGTGTCATTGCTTGCTGCACTTGTGCATATGCGTGTATTATTCAGGCAATGGTTCCTTTTCCTCTGACTCTCTGTGAACAGTTAGAGAAGGGTCACTGTTGCTCACCTCCTCTTCTGTCAGGTAAGAATAGTACTCAACGTTTCTCTCTCTCAGCATTGTCTGCAACTACACTTTGTTCACTCTCCACATCCCGGTCAAACCAGTATTATATAGCCATATGACCATTGAATCTCTTACTTTGATGGATTATGTCACAACAGATCGAGATAAGGTCCATTCCAACCATATCTGAGTGGTTTACATGCCACTGAATTATACTAGGGCCACAGCCAGTTTCAACATTTGAACTGATGCTCTTTCTCTGTCTTTCAACACCCTGGTGGCTCAGTGGTACGTCTGAGGGCTTACAATGCTCAAAATTTCGTTTCAGTACCCATGATGAGTACTTCTTCCATCTGTTGGTGCATGAATTTGTGTGTCAACTAATGTGAATTACAACCACTTCACTTATTCTTCTAGACACTGGCAATTCTGCAGTTTGTGGGATGGTACTGGGGATATACCCGATGAGCTCGAACACAAGTTAACACTGGATGGATTTTCTTTACCTGTGTTCTAATGTTGGAATTGTTTTTGTTGGTATTTGTAAATTTACTTACCTTCTTTCAATATTAAACAGTTATTAGTCTGGTCAAGTGTCCACATTGAAATTGTTTAAGCAGAATTTACAGGCTTATTTAATTTCATGGATTTGTATTTTACTTGTTAGGTGTCTACATTGGAAATATTTATAAAAACGGACATTATTTAATAGTCTTTTTTTTTCAGTATTATACTAGTCAGCTGTATTATGTTGGTCACGTTCTTACTTTTGAGTGGTTTCAACAGTATTCAGGTTTCCATGATTTAACCATTTGTTTGCGGCTTGAGTGAATCTGCCAACCACCTCATGCGCAAAGATTCGCGAATTTTTGTGGCGGGCCATTCAAAATGTTGCGCGCAGAAGGCTTGCATCATATAATGTCAACCACAGTTGAAGGGTTAATTGTTTTGGTTCAGTATTACCAGTGGTGTAGTGCTAAATTTTATTGTGCCGGAACTCTGCTGAAATTTGTCAGGGTGTGATGTCACCATCAGGGCAAAGATTTCGTATTCAGAACTTAATTTCCATTTTTGTGGGTCCATTAGAAATATAGAAAATGTATGCAGCACTAATCATATGAGACTACTTACATTAGAACTAAACTCAATATACATATATTACTGAGAGAAAACACGCAACTTAATTTCCTTTGTATTAAGCATCAAGGAAAAAACAACAACAACAAAGAAAAACTAGGTGCAATATATAAATCATTAACATTAAAAACAAGTTTTAAAAACGCGTGTCTTGTTTATTTACTATATTTCTAACTTCACTACAGTATTAGCAACATTGAATTGTATAGTAGTTTGCACACACCCTGTCCTGCCAACACGAATAACAAAAAAGCGACCTTCGTATTTTATATGTAAATAATGACGTTTAAAAATGTGTATTAAATTCAGAGTATTATGGTATTATGTCTTGTAATACCATATTTGTACGTCTTAATAACCACGTGACATGACAAAGACATTCACCATTTTAACGCTCTAATGCTTTAATGCTCTTGAGCCGGGAGTAATCGCACAGTGCCTGACGCCAGGTCCTGAGGGAAAGTGACAGCGTGTATGCTGGGCGGTCTGCGAGAGGCCTACTAGCTGAAATTAGACATCACAAACATCTAATGTTGTCTGAAATACAAAGTTCTGTTAGGAAAGACACTTTAAACTGAATACCTTATTTTGACATGCATATTTTTCGAATTTGTCGGGACTCTGCTCCAATTTCTGGTGCTGTAAAAGTTTTCCATTGCACTCCGACAGCACTACGCTCTTGGGTTTTACACTATGTAGCTGTATTGTGTTGGCCACGTGCAAGTTGTTTAGTGTTTTCAACAGTATTCAAGTTTGTATGATTTAATTGCTTAGGCTCAGCATTACACTCGTCAGCTGTATTGTTTTGGTCACGTGCTTTTTTCAACAAAATTCGAAATTTCATGATTTAATTATGTCTACTCACATTTCCATTAGATATTAATTAGCATCTGCTACAGAATACTTTGGATACTTAGGTAAAAATAAACATTTCTCATGACAACACGAGAAGTGTAGTGTATTGATGCTTGGGTAAAGGAAAGTTTCACTTTTAAATATTTTTATTCAACGTTATGCTGACAGTATGAAAGCATTCTGTGTTTTGAGAAATCAGAAGTAGTTTCTGTTTTTTTTTGGTAGCTTTATTATTCTATTAAATAACCTAGTGAATTGGTAACTCTGAAAGTGTTTTACTGCCTAAACACAAAGGGAATGTAAGTGGGCAAATTGCGTTCAGGAAACTTTTACTATGAAGATGATCCATTATGAGAAGGGAGATAAAAACTCCTGAAGTTGTTTAGAGGCTTATGGCTTGCATCACCCACAGTTGACTGGCTCGATTATTATAATTTTTGTATTATAACTGGAAACTGTTCCATGGTGTACATGGATGTTGGATATACTGTTTAGTTTAAGAAATATCATTTAGTTTAATTAGTGATATAATATTTATTGTTTATTAATTTTTTAAAAGCGATAGTTATGACAAATTTCGTTACGTAACTCGGTGCCAGTCATTCCTTGTGTATGCAGTTTAATTGTGGTACTAGGCTTTTTTAATACTGTTGACGTCATCTTACTCGAAGCTTCTAAATTTTTCTCGTTATGTGAATATTGTTGTTTCTAGAGGGCTAGATATTTCTAGATTTTTCTGTCGCGTGTTATAAATACGTGCAGATACAAAGTGCAAAGAAGTTAGTGAAACGAAGTTAAAGTCAAGAAATTAAAGTCGCTTTTCTTTTTTAGATGAAAAAACCCGAACTACTTGTATATCAAAACAAAACGTTTATTAAATGAAATAGTCTCTATCTTACAATCAGGTTGTTAATTCCCTGATTAAAGAAATCACTTGGCTTTGAAGCAAAAACATATCGATGTCTTCTTTAACACCTTCCACATTTGCATAGGTATCCCATTAAGATGGTGTTGCAGCAAACGAAAAAAAGATGGTAATCTGATGGTGCCATATCTGGAAAATATGATAGGCGGGGGAGAATTTCCCAACCTAACTCCACAATCTTGTGTTACGTCAAACGTGCCACATGTGGACATGCATTGTCATGGAAAAGAAAAACACCTTTTCTATTGACGAGTGAAGGGCGTTTCTGATGAAAGGTTTGATTTAAATGTTCCAGTTGCTGACTGTAGATCTCTGCATTGACAGTTCGCTGTGGATTGAGGAATTTAAAATGAATTACTCCTTTGATGTCCCACAAAATGCAAATCATCACTTTTTGCGGATAGAGTCCAGGTTTTGGGGTCGAAAGTGGTTTTTGTCTATGACTGCGCCATTGTTCGCATAGAGAATCCACTTTTTATCACCGATAACAATTCTGTCCAAAAATGGTTCACGCACATTACGCGCTAGAAGAGACGAAGCAACGTTCACACGTTGGAAACGATAATCATCGGAGGCACCCAAACACCTTTAAGGAGTTTTCCCATATTCCTTGATATTTACGCATTGTTTCGTGAGAGATATGCAATTTCAGGGCTATTTCACGAGTGTATTGCCTTGGGTTAGACTCAACAAGCGTCTTCAGAGCATCAATATCAATTCCAAAATGTCGGCCCCTGCCATTACAGTTTTTAAGGCTAAAGTCACCTGAACGAAATTTGCTCAACCATCGTTGACATTTACCAACGTTCAAAACATTTCCATAAACCTCTGTGATATTCTTTATGGCTACAGAGGCGTTGTTTCCCATCTTGTCTTCAAACAGCATTGCATGTAGAATATGTGCCTCGTCGTGTGCCATCACTATAAGAGATTAGAGTATACTAAACTTTACATATTATATAGGCTACACTAACGTAACGTGTAGGCTGTTCGTTTAATTATTATAAGTGATGTGCGTTTTTGAGGGGTTGGTTAATGAAGGTGTTCCAAAACGCGGCATTAATTTCGTGACCAACTAATAAATTAGTGAAAGTGAAGCTACACTGTCTGATTGTTAGTTTAGCCATAACGGGCAATCTCTAAAGTGAGTTTCCAGTGGTATTGTAATAACAGAGATAAAGAGGAATAATTTATCTTGTCAATTGAACCCGCTTGTTTGGGCTTGAAAAGGAGGCAATTATTTCAATCTCTGGGTACAACTGTGATAACCAATGGTGTAACGAATTTTTTCACATACTGTTGACTTGTTTTGAATATATTATTTTAAAATAAGTGGATTGTGCGCTGTCCGTTTATTCTTCAAATTTATCGCCAATAAGTCACAGACACCTGTTGTAAAGAATCCCGGCTCTATAAAAACCAAACAATGGACTATTTTGATTTAAGATTTTTGCTATTAGAAGGGGTATGTAAAAAGACCCTGAAATAGGACACATTTCTGCTTTTTTTTTAGACATTTTGCCTTTAATTTAAATAAACAAATGCTTAATCAATTAAATGAGTCAGCCTCCTCCTTCCCCTGGTAGCTCAGCGATAATTATGCGGGCTTATAACGATATAAATCGGTTTTCGATACTTGCGTGGGCACAGCACAGATAATCCATTTGTGTAGCTTTGCGCTTAACAACAAGCAAACAAGTCAATTATTTCCTTTCACAAAGCAGGGCATGCAAAGCATCTAATGAGGTCATTAGGGACCTTGTAACAAAGGAAAAAATGGAACATTATCTAATATTGCCATTTATACAATTCAAGCTTTTTAACGGGTACCCGTCCTTAGTATAAAATAAAACTAAAGATAATTTGTAGCTCACCTCTGTGTGGATATTATTAGGAGCTTAGAACGTCTTATATTGTCGTATATACACCGTGGCCTCATAAACATATAGTCGAGTTTCTGTCCCAAGTTTTCCCCCTAACTCTAAGGCAGTTGTGTTTATGATGCCCAGGTTGCAAATTAAAAAAGAAAAAAAGCTGAACAGTTTCGAGGAACAGTAGCACAGTGCTAACATTTATTTATATGAGATCAATTGTGTTATACTTTAAAAATGTGATCCATATACATTTTCCACGTACAAAAAGTGAAGTAACGACTATTTAAAGCAGCAGCAGTTTAGACCAGAAAACAAGGAGTGAGGTCAGATGATGAAAACAAAAAACGCCTTCCATTTCTTCAAGAGTGTTATCTGAAGCTTTAGTAGGCAAACTTTTTCTTGCTCATTGCGCAGTGGCTGCTATTATATGAGAAACACTTGATTTTCTTGATGAGATATTTGCATGAAACTCTGTAGTGTCGTATCTCGAACATGACCAGAGCTTTTAAGGCGGGAAGGGATCGGTGACACAAGCTAGACACCAAGGGCATCTGGTTCCTTCAGATCTTGCGAAAAGGAAATAGCGCTGACATAGCAACTGAATGAATCCTTTATTAGAAAGGAAGGGCAAAAAAAAAAAAAAGATTAAGTGAACAAATGCTTTTATGAAAGAGTTAAACGTATGGGGTTTCAGAAAGATGTGACTGGATAGTTTACGTTATGGTCTCAAGACAGAAATAAGCCCATGCAGCCTGACAGGTTTTGTTCTATCTGATTACGTCGGCTAATCATCAGAAGAGAAATCTAAAACCACAAGGATGTTAAGCGTATTACTGCTCGAAATTTGGTTATGTTTGTTCAGACTGTATAGGGGTTTCTTTCAACGACTATAATGACAACGGTTCATTTGTTAGACTTGTGCAACATTTTTTGTGTATAACACACACACACACACACACACGCATGCCTCTGGTCATGTTTGATATTCCATTCGTGATGGGTATATAATGTAAAAAACAAGCATTGTAAGAATTCGTCATTTTATATACTTCCGAATATGAACTTTCACAAGTTCGTAGAAAAAGTCTCATGCAAGTTCTTTATGGGGTAGAGGTGACGTGATATTGCATTTGAGATGCGAAAACAGTTTTGGATTTGAAATTGTAGGTCTGTTTATCATTACAGAAAAATAAACCCATTATATTTCGTGTCAGAAACAAAAAATGGCGTTAGAGTTAAAACTGTAGGTCTGTTTGTTGAATCTGATAGCTTTCTTAATGCATGCCGGATCTCTCGTTATACAATGTGTATGTATGTGTAGTATCATAACTACTTTTATACAAATACCGAAAACGGACATCTACTACTTCCGATATTCTTCGTTTAGCGCGGTTTGAACGAATATAAACTACTTCCGGTATCGTTCGTTTAGCGCGGTTAGTATGTTCCTGAAAAACGGTGTTAAACGAAAATCAATTTCTCATGTGTTCCTGACCGAAAATTTACTGGACGTAGAATCTTTTAAGCGTATTTTACGATATTAATAAATACTCAAACATTAAAGAAGTGTATATATAACATTAAATAAACCTGAAAGTAAGATCATACCGATATATAGATCCAGTAGCGGAACAAGCAGTTCAGGGGCCCCGGGGCAAAGAAATGATCGGGGCTCTTTTTTATCGGAACGTAACTAGCGCGGGGCAATGTCCCGGGGCCCGCGATGCCTGGTGTAGTCTTACCGCCTCAGTATAGATCATAAACTAATGAAGCCTAAGCCTACCTGTATAGCCTATGCAATGATTCAAGCATTGTTGATACTTCAGACTTTACACTGGTTGATTTATTTCACAGCCGTTTTTTTTTTGAGCAACGATATCGTGCACTGTTATCACATAGCATTAGATAACATGTATTAAATAAAGTTGATTTTCTTCCGATTTTCACTATGATACACAAGCACAGGTTTCAACCTAAGATTTATTTTAGCATTGACCCCAAAAAGAAGGGTTAACCTATCCTTTGCTGCTATAAAACTAGGTACATGTTTTTCTTTAGAAGAATCGAAAGTACTGTTAATTATTTATTGCAAAAACAAAGGCCAGTCTCATCAGCACTGAAGACCTGACGTGATAAGTACCCTCCTACTTTAATAATAGCTTTCAAAGATAAAGTGAGCATGTGGCGCATCTCACGCATGCACAGCTGCGTTGGAGAGTCCCATTTTCTATTTCAAAACCGCGCTAAACCGAAAATTGCTATCGCAAATGGCTGCGACAAAAGTTCCCTAATGTGAAAACCGATTTAAAACGAAAACGCGCCAAACTGCGGATTCCGATACATTTAGATTCAAGATTATATATATTTTCGAAACTTAGTATTGAATTTCAGTTTTCAGATGTTATCTCACTGAAATAACTGTTTCACATCCTAATATAATTATTTAAAACGTTATTTTTTGATTGAATGAAAACGAATTGTTTTGATTTTGTTGCGGTGTGTTTTTAAAAGCTTACTTCCATTCAAAATCAGTTGTCATAAATTTTGTTTAGCTGGAAGGGAATTTAACGAAACGTGACAGACGTATCCTTAATGACTAGCATCTTCTTGAAAGTTTAGGAGGCAATTTAACGTTTCTATTTTTGTATTTCCACATACGAATGTGTAGAAATTGCACATGCGCTACAAGTATACATCTAACTACCCTCTGGTACCCATTATATTACAAGGTAAGCTAAAGTAAATGGGTAAAGAGCCACATTTAGGGTCAGAACACCGTGTCCCTGGACAAGACTCGAACCTACGACCTTTCAACTACGAGTCCAAAGCACTAACCACTAGAATTAACTAAGTAATCAGTACATGAATTAGTTAACTTTATTGTTATTTCAGTCAGTTGCTCAGTTCAGTGCCGTGAATAATGAGCTTGTGTTACGATAGAAAAACAGTTAAGAAAAGAGTAAGTGGACTTTGTTAGACGTAGTTTATCTGCAAAGTTAGGAAATTGAAATTTCAAGAAATAAAGCATTTTCGTTATCATTAATTGACTGACCTAATAATCCCCTTACTCTAATCTTACTTGATTTTATACTGCTTAATCTTTTCTAAGAGTTTGTAGAAAATTCCAGGCCTTAACCCACACATATCACTGATTTCAAACCTCCATCGTGCCAAACAACAATGAAAAAATAAAGTTAAAAAAAAACAGACTTCAACAGTATATGTTTCTGTAAATAGTTTTGGGTGCTACTGTAGCGTGTTGTCTATAAAGTTATTTACACTATTGCGTGGGGTCTATACAAATACTATCATCATCACCGTTTTAATGATTCACTAAAACATAATTTCATGCTAAATGATTTATATCTATCCACGTTTTTGTTCAGCAAATAATAATAATTTAATAAGTTGGGTTTTCCAAAAGAGTACCTTAAATTTATGTTATAATGTGTTAGTTTTGATTGTTGGAATTTATTTCATTCCTATTATATTTGCTCCAAAAATGTTATGTAATGGTATTTTGTACTTTATTAGTTTAAAAGCGTTATTTATAATAAATGGTGCCAATTGCAAATAAACGGAAGTTAAAACGGTGATGATGATGATAGTAGCTGTTGCTATAGTAGCATCTCTTTTCGTCCTTTTTTATAGTCTAGTAGTAAAATTATGCTTCTTTTTATAGGAACAGCGTCTGATGGTGGTCCAAGAACTGCAGAATATTTCTTCCAAAAAGTGAGTAAGGAGTGTAATATATGAACCAGATTCCAAAAGAAATAGATACTTTAATATGGAAACGTATTGACATTGCAAATCAGACAAAAAATGTACATCTCTTCAGAATTCCATGCACTGTAATTATGTTAGTCTGAGCTAAAGTATGGATAATTTTGTTTTAATTTTAAGCAACTCAGTTTCTGTAGTTTCGACTTTCTTGTTTCAATACTTTTTGTAGCATTAAAACATTCTATATTACTATAACTTGCTAGATTACGTATATATCGATCCCTACTTGTCGTTTTCAAATTTAATCTTTAATGTACCTGTTTGTTTCCGTTTTATTAGCTATATATTTGTGCGCCAGCAATACCAAGCGTGGGGCTCGCGTATACACGATTCGATTTTATTACTTATCACGATCTCTACCAACCTCAAATCTATTTATATGCCCAAAGTAGCGCATCGTCCATTTTATACAATACTAGTATCCTTTTCGGTAGAAGAAAGGAATCATTGGGACCCCAGACGGAAGAATTCTGTGAAAACATTAAAGCAATAAGGTTCGTCATTTGTCTGAAAATGTCACTTACTTACTTAGATGAAAATTCGTTGAAATAGTGAAATTTTGATTTTCACTCCATAAACCGATATATAGCGTTTTAGGTGGCTTTAAGTACAACAAGAGCAATCAGAGAGATTGCATACCATCACCCCGCAGCTCCTTTTCGAGATGCATGTTTTTATATTGGATAACGTTGAATTTCGCCTTCAAAAACTCAGAAAATATTTCCCAGATCCAGAATGATCAACGATCCGGATTATTTTTTGTAGTGTGATGAGGAGTCTCAACCTTAATGTGCCCATTAAATTTTGTACAAATCCGATCACATTTCACAGTTATTAACCTCAAACTGCGAAAATGCCCTATCTCCCCCATTATTAGAAAATGCTTCAAAGTGATCTAAAATTCGGATTTGGATTCCGACCAAACTTAGGAAAGACTGTCCTTTACTCACTTCCCATCTCGTTTAAAATGTTCGTGTACATCGGTTTATTAATTTTCGAGATACGCTCGCGGAAACAGACAGACAGGCACACACTCGGAACCGATTGCAATACCCTCCCCCATCAGGGGCAAGGGGAGTAATAAGCTTTAGTTTTACTCAGACAATACTGTGAAATGGTCATTGTTAATATTCAGACATTTTAAAGGTGGTTAAAGGCCGCCATTTTGTTTCATTACGATCCCTACTATTAAGTACCACAGTACTTAATGAGGATTACAAGTTGTACTTAGTGATCGCTTGTCGCAAATAATTTCTTGATATTCGAATGGTACCTGAATGTAGGTATTTGTATTTCTCGTAATACAATACAAAATTTTGTTATATTTTCTGTTTCATCCACATCAAACAATTTAATGAAAATTTGCTAAAATTGAGCATCCCATTGTTCCATGTATACACTTTAATTACTTATGGTTTATCTGAATTCCTGATAACATAAGATGAATAAACGAAGTAAGAAAGTTAGATATCCTGGAAATTCGAATGCAAGGGTACAGCTTTTTTTCTTCTTTCAGTCATTAATGTCTTTTTTGGCGTACAATCACTGTATTCACCTAACATGATAATTACTTTGCCACATTTATCGTACATATGGTAGTTCTTATAGTAGGAATTGGCTAGATGTGCAATACAAATTAAAATCTCAAATACACTGCAAACAGCATATAAAAAACAACTTTATAAGCACTTTATACCCAGTGTTCAGTAGTAAACAAACCAAGTGCAGAGTAACAAGCCATAAAAAAATTAAGAAAGTCGTTAGAGTAAAAACAAAATTTTCACACAACCACAAATTTGTCAATCTGACTGACCAATGTTGTTGGAAAGACATAGTTCTCTCCTGCCTTCACCTTGTGCAAATCTAAGTGCACATGATTCCTTGGCTAAAAGCGTTTTTCTTAGTTTTATTTATAATCTTGGTAATAACAATAAACATTTTGCAACACTACTAATGAGCTAACAATACACTAGGATCCATATTCTATGGTTACCAGCACGCTCTGTGAGTTGCCAAGTAAGAAACCGCCCTCATATCACGTACGGGTGCACGATCGCTTATGCGCATGCGCTACGTGATCAGCCTGTAGTTGTATGTTAAATTTGTTAAGTTTGTTCGTTAAGAATACATTAGGTAATCTCAGATTTGGTAAATATGGTAGGCGACGGCAAGATACAAACCTAATAATCCTGTCAACCCATAATTTCTAACACAAACATAGCTACTGAGTTGTTGTCTTCTTTTGTCGATCACCACAAAAAGTATTCCCTGTACTCTCCCTTCTTACATGAACACGACTCACTTTCTAAATATCATAGAGGAAATCAATACCAACGGACATTTACTACCTAACAGCCTTCTGTGTACAATGGATGTTTTTTTCCCTGTCTACTAATATTCTACATGATGAATGTTTTGACACTCAAAAATCTGCTCTAACCCTTTTTAACCCATCAGAATGTCAGAAAATAATTGATCTCGCCAGCCGTGTTTTATCTCTAAACAACTTCAAATTCAATAACGAACGCTACCTTCAGGTTAACGGTACTGTAATGGTTATCAAAATAGCTCTTAACTATGCCAATATATTTATGGGTCATGTTGAAAACCAGCTTTTACAGCAAAGTCCCGTAAAACCTCATGCATGGAAACGTTACAGATATTTTTTTCATTTGGACAGCTGGTTCTGAATTACTTAAGACTATTTCTTATGCAAGTATCTTTCACAAAACAATCAAGTTTACCCTCAATCACTCTCCTGCCCAAATGAACTTTCTTGACATCACCGTCTTTTCAAATGACGGAATATTACACACTGATTTATACAGAAAACCTACCAACACACCACAATAACTTCACTATAAAAGTTGCTACCCTGCTCAACTAAACGGAATATTACTCACTGTTAAGTTCTCCTAATGAAGAAAATCTTTGCAGATGAAACAAATTAGAGAAACCACACCAAGGACCTAAAACCATGTTACAAAGAGGATATGGAGATACCGAAATTGATAGAGAAATCGGAAAGCCATTCTTAAACGGTGTAATTCTAAAGTTTCAAACAGAATTCCTCTTGTTATTACTTAACAATTTAAACTCAAGCGTTTGACGCATTCTGAAAAACAAAACATTTTCATCTGTTGTAACTGAATGATCCCGTTGTCTCCTTCTGGAAGAGCAGAAGTTTTAAAGATAACCTTGTTTATGCAAAAGTGAATTACACACCACCACAGAATGGTAGTCATAAAGCTCATTGTCTAACCTACAAGTTCGTAAAACTACGGACTTTTTCTCAAACAAATATGACCAAAAACTATAAAATTTCTAAAGAAATTACTTGCACAACACAAAATACGTATTACCTTATATAGCGTAAAATATGAAATCACCAATATGTAGGACAGACTCGCAAAACTCCCAGGGAGCGTTTCTGCAATCATAAATTTTGTATTAACAGCGAAACGGACCTCCATGTTGCCAAACACTTTAACCAACCCGGTCATTCTAATAATGATGTGACTCTCATTGGTCTTGAAACTGCCCAATCTTGTGGAATAAATCTAGATCATTGAATTTGTGATTTCCGATCATTGGTTAGATCTTTGTTAGATTTTCTTATTGTAAATTCTCTACTTTTTCCCTTATATTTTTAATACTTATTATTTATTTATGGTAATTTCCACGTTTTTTTTAAATTTTTAATGCTAATATTCCACTTTTTTAGATCTGTCTGCCTAACATATGTTTTAATCAATTTTCATATCTCACCTTTATTCTACTTTATCAATGCTCAGTGTCGTTCCTCTTGACCGCTTTTCCTTTTTAAAACAAAATATCTCTAACATACTTGTTTCTGGTCGTGTTGCACGGGAAGTGAGACACTTGTAACAATACATTGAAAGTTATTTAAAACACTTCCGGGTTGCCATGGTGGCCTTCGTGACGTCACTTCAACATCACTTTATCTCGCACTTTGCTTTACATGGTCGTTTCCAATTTGCTCCTGAAGACGAAAGGTCCATCTTTCGAAAGCATTCGGATTATAGGGTATCATACTTTTGTGTTAAATTGATTTGTTTAACCTACGTGTTTTCCTAACCTTATTATTCTGGATACTGGTAGTTTATTTGGAAGATACCAATTTATCTAATAACAACAATGGTTACCTTTACAGATTTTTATATATATATAACTCTGATATAAACAAACATAACACTCGCAGGGCCGCCGATAGTCCTCTGCATCGTAGAAGAACCAAAGATTACGAGCACTTTGACCGTGTGAAAAGTTTTAGAGTTAATTTATTTCAGTTTAAATATACAGCATATTTCATATGAAGTAATTATAATTATTATGTTTGAATTTTTGTATTAATTAGCACAAGAAAAGCATTTTTTCTCTAAACGAAATGAAAAAAATATTATGATGAATTTTAAACTTTAAGGCTTTTTTACTTAGCGTACAACACGAATCGAGATAATTATTTAGTTTATTTCAATGTGTTTTGCACAAATGTCTGTTGGTTTGTGCAGCTTGCATAAGATACTCGTAGGTATTTTTGCAAATGGTAGCACTTTCGAAACCTACCTCGAAAAAACGTGTGCATTGTACAAGCATTAATTGGTGGGAGAACAGTTGTAGATAGCGTGCATAGAACAGCTGGCAAATGAAAAATTCAAACCCATAAATAATTTACCGAGAAGGAATAAAAGAAATATCAAAGTAATCAATCATTAATACTTGTTTACAAAACCATGAATTGTTAAGAAAATACAAATCTGGCGTTTCAAAAAGAAAGCAACCAGAACCCCCCCCCCCAAAAAAAAAAGTGTAAAAAGGTGCACTTGATAAGTTTGTTTATTCTTAGTACATCAGCAGAAGCAACAGTTGAAAATTAATTGAAAGACAGTGACGATCATTAAAGAGCAAAGTAGAAACGACTAACCAAAGTAAGATACTGGAACTATTCAACGTTTTGGATATTGGTTCATGACCACAAAATATAGGTTATCAAACGAGAGTTAGGTTTTTAAAAACCTCTACAAGTTAAAGGCGTTATTTTTCCATCAAAAGAAAATCACTCTGAAAGACAATATTCAGAGAAAAATATGGAAAAGTTCTGTCTATGATTGGTGTGCTCTTTAAAACTAGATTTGCTATTCCCTTTTCCTGTAACTTGTTTGGCCATCAGTCAGAAAAAGAACACGATTGTTTTTCATTCCTGGTGGTATATTAAAGAAACTAGAATTTCACGAAAAAAAATTTCAGTTTATATATGTGATGTCTTACAAATTTGGAAGGAATTGTAACTCCCACAGGTTTTAATTCTACAGTATATACTACGACTCGCCTTTAATCAGTGTTCAAAAGTAGCATTTGATAGGCATATTTAATAGGATGGTTGAAAAAGTCGTGCATTTGACAGAGATAAATCAAGCTTTTTGCTGGACTTCTGATTGGTTAAATAATCCCAGAAATTTTTAGCCAAACGGAATTGATGACAAAGTTTGATCCCGTAATAAATGAAAACATTCATAGTCTCATAAACAATGAAGCAAATAGTCAATATTTGAGCCCTAAAATCAGAAAATGAGTTAATGCAGAGGCTGTCAAAAGAAGTCGTTAATGCAGTTTTAAAGATTGAATGTATAAGGTATTATATAATAGTGGACTGTTTCCATAACGTAAACTTTTGATAATTTTATAAATATCCCAAGAATGGAGGTAAATGTTGAACAGTGGCTCAGCTGTAAGCCTGAGGGCTTATAACGTTAAAAACTGGGTTTCAATGCCCGTGATTGGTGCAGCACAGATAAACCATTGTGTAGCTTTGTGCTTAACACCAAACAAATAATCCATCATTAATGTGAGGAACTCGCAGGCTTTATTCTAACAGAAGTAATTCTTGATGAGCTTTCGAAGCATGGAATACCATTTAAGACTTCATAGTTCAAGGATATGATAACGACACAGATATATCAGGCCAACATAAGGCTTTGCCGTCTTGATTGTTGCAACCAATTAAAATAATATTTGACGTTCCTTGTGACTGTCATTCATTTAACCTTGTAGTGTATGATGCTGCAACTTGTTTCAGCTGGTCAAAAGCTTTTTCTTCAAAGAGTGAAGAGTTTGTACTATTTTTGTGGCATAAAGTAGCATATGGACTGTTTTGAAATTAACAATCTCACTGTCAAAACTCTTTCTGGCACTAAGTGGGAATGCAAAAGCAGTATGATACCAAAATAAATTATTGAAATTACATGAAACTACAATGGATAATGCTACCTCGTCTGATTCGCGATGTTCAGGAGATGTGGTAACATCATACCGATTTCTAATTCATTTAGTAACTTTGTTTGTTATGATATGCGTGTACAAATCAAATGCAAAGCTAAGTGTAGAAATTGATATTGCTAGTAATTTAATCAATGGCATAAAGCAGGTACTTGAAATGATTTCCAAAGTGCCCTAACAAAGGCTAGCAACTAGCAGAATAATTATAATTTGTTCCAGGATTACCAGAAACTCGTGTGAGATGAAAAATGTGTATTGGTAGTTCTATAAAAGAATATAGTTTAACAACAAGTAGGCTGTGCTTTGAAAATAGAAGATTTGAGGTGCTCCGTATTTACATGTCAATTTTAGATTTTTGTGTCATGTTATAATACTTCAAATGTGGAACAAAATGAAGTTGTTAAAACCATACATGGAATTATCTTTAACTCTATCCAGATGTTGACGCTCTTGAAACACTGCATTGTACTCATAAAAATGATCAATTATTATCATCAGTTTATCTCCATGTGTACATTGTTGTCAAAGTGTTATTTAAATCTTCAGTAATTGTTGCAGCTGCCGAGAAAACTTTTGAAAGTTGTAATTACTTGATTAAAACCTCTCTGAGATTGTGTCTCGGGAACGTCTCTGTTGCAAGAAGGTTGAATTTGCAGAAAGTAGTGGAAAAAATTGTGCACGAGCAGTTAAAGTAAGTTATTACACGTTAATGTCTATAAAAAGCATGTGAATGCAAAAATATATATTTCTAAGTAGGTAAAAAGAAACTCTAGTAGTGCCAAAATCTGTATAATGAAGCGTGCACAAAATTAAATACTCGCTTATCATGATGGCTGTCGTGCCAGGTTTAAAGTGAACTATGATATACATAATCGTAATGTCAACTAATATGTTATAAATTAAGTGTCAAAAACATCGGCTGTGATTAAGAGAGGCAAGGAAGCGTTTGGCTTTTGGTAAGTATAAGGGATTACAACACTAATTCATTAGAAAATAACTGGAGTGAGCTACTGCATTATTGTTTAACTGCTGTGGAAATTACTGGACCCCTGTGATTATGGAATATTATAATCCTAATTGCGGAAAATAGGTGGTAAGGTCGGAAAGAAAGGGACTAGTTTGACGTGTGTTTAAGAAAGAAATATAAAAGGAGTTCGGAAAAAAATGGAAGAAGAGTGGAAGATGTGTGTTTGTGAGAGAGAGAGAGAGAGAGAGAACGAATAAACTGAAAGAGGCGAAGGAATAAAGTAAAATGCTGCCAGTAAGAAAATAAAGCAAATTCTGAATCTATATGTTATTCATCATAGTAAGAAAAAGATTTGTTTCGCTTCTATTGGTATGAGCCAATTCCGGATAGAAATAAGTACAACTTTAATGAAGTTAATGGAAAGCAAAGTGCGAGTACAGTATGATTGTAAGAGCGACCTACAACATGTCATGATAGCTACTGTTACGGGTGCAGGAAACGTTTTTACATAATCACGATTACTACTACCAGATGTAAATGAACCTCGTGATCTAAACGATTTAAAATTGTCATTCAAAGACTTGTTGTTTGGTTTATGCAGTTGAAGGATTGCGAAGGTTAATTTTTTTTTACGAACCTCACCGAGTATTTTTTTTTTTCAGATACTTTTACGTAATTTAAACTATTTTATAATTTCTAAGTATGCCATGCAAACACCTTCATGTAAGCTGAAACTGTTTCTTATCAAATATATGACTTTCAACACTTATGATTGATTCTTGAAGGAGACACAATGATGAACCACATTAAGCCTATACAACCTAGAAACATTGTTGTGTTACCAAGAAGGTTGAGAAAACTGGATTTTTTTTTACATTTCGCTGTTCTGCGTTACTTTAAAGAGAAAAAAAATTTGTATTCGAAATACATCTTCAAGATATAATAAGGTATGATCAAAAACAGCGAGTTTGACTTGTATGTTTAAAAAAGGTTTATCCGCAAGATACTCAATCCTGTAATTTTTTAGAAATAAAGCGTTATATACAGGTTCTCTACAAGTGGTTTTCCACATTTTAAACGCTGTAACTTTTAAACAAAGAAAGTTGAAAGACATGAAGCGATATACGTTGATGTAGAAACCCCTAAGGCTCATTCGAGATCACATTTTTTTACGAATAATTTCCTACCAAGATTCGAGACCCTATGCCAACAGTAGCTTGTGCTGACTTCTCAGCAAAAAAGAAATGACCATTATGTTGGAAACGAAATTATAACTGTTGTTCTTCTGTAATGACAATTCTTTCCTACAAGGACACAATCCAACAGTTCAAGGACACGCGATGTTTGTGTCAAGAGAGTGGTGTTGGACGAACCATTCTAAGTAAAACTACTTTCACATAAGTAACAACAATTTAATTCATTTAATTTGGCTGCGGAAAGCCTTGCGCTTGATATACAAAGACCCACGGTGGCTCGGCGGCGAGTCTGAAGGCTTATAACACTAAAAATTAGGTTTCGATAGCTCATAGATAATTCATTGTATAGCTTTGCGCTTGACAACAAACAAACAACTTATTTAAGTATGGTGACCCATGTGTAATAAATAAATAAATAAATAATGTTGAGAAACATATAAACAAAAAATTTGGATGGAAATTTTGTGCCTTCGTACGTGATAATATTGCGATATGAAGATAACTATAATTTTTATTTAACCTTTTCTATGTAAAATAGCCAAAATTTGTTTTTCTTGTGTGTACTGATCATTGTTTTATATCAATTTGTTTGGATTGAGATGTTAACAACATTAGTGCAGTGATGATATTGTGTCGTTCTAAACTTCGTTTTTTTTTTTACGGTTGCCAAAATATAATATTCAGTATGTTTTATTTACGATGCATTAATATACAATTAGCAAATCTAAAATGCAAATATATATATCTTAAAAGTTAAATACGAGTTGTTGTTTTTTCATAAAAATATTGATAATTTGTATTGATATGGGATGATTTATGTAAATGAATTTGTCTTCATATAGTCTGTTTATTTTTTTGAGTGCCTATTGTTTAGTAGTCATTTCGAGTTGCAAGTCATCGTAAAATCTATTAAATTATTAAAACACGGTATCATTGTAAAAATTCGGGCTTTTGAGTACGTGAAAGAATATCATAGATCTAATTGGTTAACTTTTCAACGGCCGAGACTGTTCAAGAAAACGGTGATTTAATCATTTTACCCGTACGGCCTTTCATAGACACGATGTTGAAAGATTCAAAAAGTAGTTGGCTGCAATGACGTCAGAGCACTTGTTGAAGGCTGATCCACATAAGTTTAGTTACTAAGCATTATTGTTATCCTAAAATATAGTTAGAGATTGTATGTTTTAATATCATGTATAAAGGTCCATGTAGATGCACTGAAACGTCATTCTTTAAGCTCTTACCATTTTACTCAATGCTAAACATCAGTATTTTGACGATTTTCCACTTATTTTCTTTTAAATAACTTTTTTTTTTTATCAGATTATGGAAGAAACGGACACACAAGTCTCCTGGCCAACAAAATTGAAAATAGGGGCTAAATCTAAAAAAGGTAATTTTTAGTATAAATGTATTTCTAAATATTTAGATAATTTTAACATAAAAGCTGTTTGATATATACTTCTGCAGATATAAAGAGATAACAGCGCCACATACTAAATCTCAACAGTACCAGTCCGGAGTTTCTCTGTGTGCTTATTGTCTGAGTGGGCAGACACCCAAACTGCACATTCGCTTCCCTTAATTTCGTCACGGTCCTCACCTTTTCACAGATATAACACCATAAGCTTGTGAACAGTTTTTAAATTAATTTATATTCTCAATTAACAATAAATATAACTGACATTTATTTGAAGAAAAAAAACAAACAATCTTACGGCTTTAACTATTCAATGATTGATGAGCAAAGAGAGCAATTATCAGAAGGCTCGAAAACAAACAAACTGGAAATCGAAAATGCTAACAACTTCTCATTTTCTTAGAAATCACAGAACTTTTCACAACACGGTAACGTTCTGGCTTAACACATTTTAACGTTAACAGGGGCTATTCCTAAATGTAATTAATACAGTAACTAGCAGATACATTTCTGTGTGTTGATTAGTGTTTGTAGCCGTCGAACAAGCACATCTTTTCAATGTTTTTTTTTTTCATCAAATCCTGCAGTATGTTATACTAATATTTTGGAACTTTTTGAAAAACTTTAATACTAAAGTTCCTGAAACACTTGCTATCTCTGACTTTTAGCATGCCTCCAAAATACCGATATCAGACTTTAGATTCCTAAAATTATTGTCCATGAAGTAGAACTTTAATTATTTAAAATTGGATTTTTAGTTTGCGCTACGACATTTCTTTAAAAAAAGGTATGTGTGTGTATATATAATGTTCATTTTCCACTATATTTTCAACCCTACATGATATGAGTACTTGTTTTAACTTGGAAGAAGGACATATCACCGTATTTAAATATTTTTGCAAAAAAACCCAGGTGGCTCAGCGGTAAGTCTGAGGACTATCACGCGAAAAATGGGGTGTTGATACCTGCGGTGGGCACATGCAGCACAGAATGCCCATTTGTGTAACTCTGCGCTTAACAACAAAGAAACAAACGTATGAAAAGACGTTTGGTAACACCAGACATTCAAAATTCTGTTTTCAAGGCTTTATTTATTTATTTTGGAATTATTAAATAAAGTTACTTCATGGATTAGATTAAAATCAAAACTTGGAAGAGATGTTTGCGTAATGTAGTTATTTCTCAAATTAGCATTTTCTCTGAGTTGCTCAGAATTGTGTAATGTTTTTTTTAATAACGAAATTTACAAATTGTGCAGTTCTTAAAGTTGAAGATATTGTTGCGTCATCGAGATCACGTGACTATTCTCCCGCCCTCTAGTTTTTAGAACTATCCCGTGCCTTGGCGGATGCTCTAGAATTTACTAGTTAGGGCGGGTTGGGAGT
>NW_013667292.1:59924-67067 GCF_000517525.1 Limulus polyphemus | reverse complement strand
AGGGCAGGCTGGTATATATAAGAGGGTGACAACGTGACGCAATAATGTGTGTGTAGGTAATGAGTAATTGAACTGCGGTCAGAGAGAGACGTATTGTTGAAGTTAACGTTCGTTCGTTATAGTGTTTGTTTTAGCGCGAATATTGAAATTAAGTGTACCGTAAAGTTATATTCGGAAAGAATAAACCAGTTTTATTGAATAAAGACTTGTGTCGTTAAAGTTTCGTCGGAACGAAGTTACGGAAAAATCAATTAACAAACGGAGACGTAACAATATCGAGACTATGTGAAAAGCTAATTCCGCTTTACTTAAATTCCGACACAAACAAAAAGCAAAGATAATATCTTCGGGCTTGTTCGCTTCTTAGATGGAATAAGTTATAATCACTTGAGAAAGGGCGGTTGACTTTTTAATGGCTAAATATTTCACTCTGTCATTACGGCGTAGAGTTCTTGTGGTTTCGGGAACTATGTGGTACAGTGTAATGCTGTGGGAATCGGGTGGGTGAAAACAGCTGGATGAGCTGCTGTTTGGGGGGAGTATTAGAAAAGTATTTTGCTGATAAAATGAAATAGCAGGATTTCTGAAACTAAAATTGGGAGTGACACAGCTTGTTCAGTTATGCCCGCAAATTGTTCGTTCGTGTACAATGCACATCGGGTTATAAGATTAAACACTACTTCATATTTATGACTAAGTTTTTGTTATTTTTTCGTAGAATTTACAGCTTAATATATATATATGTGTATATATATGTATGCACATGAGAGAGAGACAAATCAGTACTGATTTATAATTTTTTCTTATTGCATTTTAGCCGTACATTTCAATAGAATTTTTTTGAATGAAGTTTATATATACTAATATAATAGTCACAAGCTCACTTTTCAGTTTGAACAGCGATTTGTTTTTCACAAATTATAATTTTACGTCATTTACAACCCAGTTAAGATGCCAAGGTTGTACATTCGTAGCAATGAAGGTTCTTTTATTTGCATGTGATTTTACCCTTAGCCTCTGAGAATTTTCAAAATCCAGGTCTGAATTGTGAGTGAGTAGCTAGCTATAACCGACGTGAAATAAGTTAGGAAAAGAAACGTAACAGAGAGAGCACAGCAGAGTTATTATCATGGTTAATGTAATAGAAAATGGTGAGCCAAAACTTACAGTAAAATAGCTTTAGCAGGTTGATGAATGCCAGACGGATGTAGGCGGCTGTGGGCCTGAAACGAGTTGTATGTTTCAGCTAGAAGGTCCTCATCAATAAATCTGACACCGCTTTGTATCCAATCCACATCAGAATGTGGGGAGAATGTTATCTAAGTACTACATAAAAGAAGAGTCGCATGGGGATTTTAGTTTGTTGTAGATAAGCCTTGTGAGTGGAAGTGGTTAACCAATAGGCTGTGTTAGGTTTACATTCTTATTGGTTATGAACTACACTTTCCGTTTTATGTCTCATTCAACACCTACACGAAGTTTGTATATGAATTCCCCTTGTTCAAAACAGTTTGCAAAGCCACTTCATTCATTTACACTATTAGCGGAATTAAGTGTTAGTACTCAAGTGCTACTGTATAGCATTACTGTAGCCTACTTACTAGAAAATTTTATAAACTTACATGCATGGTGTTTCTAAAAGTCCTAGTTAATCTCTCTTCTGGGAATGAAATACACACTAAAAAGTCAAGAGGATGCAAGTGGGTTATTCATATTATAAACACATTTAGTTAGTCATAGAATAATCTGGTAACAGAAGTTTAACCTATGCACAGTTTTTTTTTAAAAAGGCAGTTCTATTAAAGTTAGATAAAATTAATAACACATTTTTTTACCAAAGCTATTTTAATCATGTTATAATTACTAAAGTGTGTGTATTAGGATTCACAAAGTTAAATAATACATTTACACATATATAATCTCCACAATTACTATGTGGATCAATTATTAATAGGGGAAAAAAGGAATTGGCTGATGTATGATCATTATTCAATGCTTTATTTTATATATTTAAATCTTAAATAGTCTAATAAACTTGTGGCAGTCAGATTATCAAAAAGTTAATAAATTTTCCTGAACATTCAACTCTCAAATAGTTATTAACTATCAATATTAAAAGGATTGTTTTGAAGGCAAGTTTGATTACTTGATTATGGTTTACAACTTAATTTTTCAGGTAGTAAAATAGTAAATTATTTATTATGAGTTGTTGTTATGGAAGACCACTGTTTATTTTAGAATAATAATCCTTTATTTTATGTATGATAGATCCTCATATTAAAATATATGGAAGACCAGAAGCAGTTACATTAGCTCGAGAAAGAATTCTTGAAGTTTTTGGACACAAAGGTAAATATCTATTTAGCATAATTAAGCTATTTTAATGTTCACTGGAAAAACAAATGTCAAAATGAAAAAAAATACTAGGATATTTTCAAAAGTCCTTCCATTGATACCAATATTTTAAACAATCCTTTGTTGAAAATATTAGTAGTTTTCTCAGTATATTCAATAACTTTTATTTCTCTAGTGTTGTGGTAAAGTTATTGAAGTTAATAAAAAAAACTAACAGCTATAAAACTGTTACTTGGGGGACATAACTTGTTTCATTTAAATTTAAAGCAACTGTGACACTAGCACATTGATGTGAAAAATGTTCATTATGATATATATTAGGATATACAGTATTCATATTGAATATAAGTATGTAATATTAGTAAATAAGTTCTCACTTTAATCATTATACTAGAGATTATGTTAGTTATATTATCAGATCTTTTTATAGTAACTAGCTGAAGTTACCCTTTATATAAATTGTATAAAGGGCAATGTTACATAATGGTCCCTTTCCTTCATTCTTTTGTTATCAAATCTTCATTAATGCTAATTGTATATCCTGCTTTGTATAAGGTAATAACTGACTTACTTAACTGATTAAAAATTGTGTCTTTAAATTCAAAGCTAAAAGTTTATAAAAAGTTGGGAATGTACCTTATTTCAGTTTTCTTTTTTATAACCCCTTCTTGGGAAAAAGTACTAAAACAAGGTAGTCCATGTACCTTATTAGACAGTTTCCAGTTATCATATCAAAAATTACTGTAACTGAACTAGCCAACTCTGGGTGATGGATGCTCGTACAAACACAGACATGCACTAATTGATCATCTTTATAGTAAGATAACTGAAGAAACCACATATAAGGAAAAATGTGTACTTTTTTTTATCTATTGCTCTAAATTTCTTAAACAATGTAGCTATGTGACTGTACCAAGAATCCTTTGTGTTAGGTATGTCTGAGTGCAGCCTTAGCTGGATTATTGTGATGTTCACATATGATTTGACCAGACCATTTAAAAAGGATGTAAGTTGTTAGTAGTGTTTCTGACTTGGCGGCCTACAGAGTTTGTTAAGGAAATTAATCTTTAGAACCACTTGTCCATGTTAAATAAATAGGTTAACATGAAGAAATGTTATCAGTTATTTAGACTGATTTATTTTCTATACATTAAAGCTATGTATGTTATTTCTAATTTAATTCACAGAAATTATTTTACTAATTACTTATTTTAGGTTGTTTTTTGTCATTTTTGCAGTACAAAGATAAGTGCAGATTAAAAGCATCTATTATTAACATTTAGTAGTTGGACAAAATTTCATTTTTTAGAAAAATTACATGATTTTAGTCAATTGTGTACTCCATTATCTTTCTAGTATTCATTCTTTAACTAGCATAAATTTATTATTGTTCTTCATTAAAGAACACTTGCTGTAGATGTGACTGTCTGAGTTTTTTATGGTATTAAAACAGACCACATGTATAGAAATAAACTTTTCACATTTGAAAGACTTGTTAATTTATATTATTCTTTAGAAAACAGATCAACTTGCTATACAGATACTTTCAGCAATATGTGGAAAGGAAAGAATGCCAATAATCTGTTTTACCATTGTCTAAAGAAAAGTGTTTATGTTAATACAAATTGAGAAGTTTGACATGTTTCTATGAACTTGGTGACCTTAATACCAAATGTTTTTTGTAATGTAATGTTAGAATTATTTTGAATTAAAAATTTAAATTTTGAAGAATTCAAACTTAAGAATCTGCTTTCTGGGCAAGATGCTTTAACTAGCTGAGCTACTCCATTTCAAATACCTTTCTAGGTTATTGATGATGGAATTTACAATAATTCTCATGCTGTACCATTGGGTTGTGAATTTCAAAATTTGTCTATTTCCTTGTTGGTCGAAATAATAATAAGACTTCATTTGTAATCCTGTATTAAAAATCTTATGAAGAAGTAAAAATTGAAAATATGCAGAATTTGCACCTGCAAGTTCCACTTTACCCAGCAAATGATTTATCCAATTAAGCTACTTCATCTCAATTGTTATCTTTACTTCTTGATGATAATTCTTAGTAAATGTATTATTTTGAATTCTATCATGTTTCATTCATTTAATTTTCTGAAATTATTAAAATCCTTCTACATTTACAACATAGTCATTTAAAAACTGATATTGGCTGTGAAAAGATGATTTTGACAATTTAATTATTTTTCTTTCTAGTGGTTTCCTGAAAGATTAATCTACTTAAAACAAAACCTTTTAGAAACTGATATGAATAAGATATTTATTTTAAGGTAAAGCTTCATTTTCTTTCGTCTGGTAATTCTTCTGAAATGAATAGAGAAATCCATTAGAATACACTTTGGTAGTGAAAGATTGTACCAAAGTGATCAATATAATATTTTTAACTTGTATTGTGGGAATCCTTTTATTTTCTATTAGAGAGAGTTCTGAGTTTCAAAATTAATGCTTATTTTCAGTAAGGGGTGTGTTTTAATTTTTTAGCAGAAAAACAGAGTGACACTGAAAATGGATGTTTCATATACAGACCATTCTCACATCATTGGAAAAGGAGGGAACAACATTCAGCAGGTAATGGATGAAACTGGGTGTCACATTCACTTCCCAGACTCAAACCGTAATGGTCAGGCAGAGAAGAGCAATCAGGTACGTTAAAGTGTGTTTATCAATTATGGATAGTAAAAAAAATTTCTTACGTAAGTAGTATTCTTAAAGAAGTATTTGTGTTCTTAGATAGTTAGATACATTTGAAATTATCTTGAGCTAGATGATGATATGAATTAAAATCACTATTAAATTTGATTTGAAGAGTGTATGTGTATAAGTAATAATTTTAAGATATTGTTTAATCTTCAATCTTAACAGGTATCAATAGCTGGACAAGCCACAGAAGCAGAAAAAGCTCGTTGTAGAATACGAGTAAGTTTTTATTTTATCAATTTATCAGGTGGTGAATGAAAAATTTCAAGATGTGTTTGATTTTTTAACAGAATTTTGGAGTTCTGTTAGAATGTCCTCAAAAATTTTAAGAAAAAAGTTTTGAAAATCTAAGATATCTGCATTTCAATTAAAAATCCTCACTATTTTGAATGTCTTTATGAAATTAGAAAATTTTATAACAAGGAAAGCAAATACTTAAAAAGAAGTGGATTTCAACATGAGAAAACTCTATTTATTCACATTTAAAGATGTTAAGATATTTCTATTTTAAAAATCTATCTTCAGTCAACACAAAAGCTTTCTAGCTCTCGGAGCACATTGCACATTAGGGCAAAAAGAAAATGTAATATTTTCTGAACACCCCCAGGTTTACTCACAAAACTTAAAACAACTACCAAGTTTATCAGATCAGAGCACATTGGAAGAACTATTTGTGTGATATTGTGGCTTGAAGACTTCACAGCAAAAGCATTGTCTGATACCTTAATTTTATTTAAGTCTCATTATTATTATTATTATTTTTTTTATATAAGCCTTGGTTATTTTTTACAGCTTTTTAAGGGACTCTAAGTTTAAATATTTCAACCATAAGATTGGGGTGCAGATAATTATCACACTTGTTATATTTACACCCTTTAAAATGTTTTAAGGGTGAATTTTCAGAACTTGATTTAACTCTTCAGGTGCCTTTATTTTCTGTCAAATTTCTGTGTTATAATGTATACTTGAGTGACTACTTCACAACATTGTTATATGTTCAAATATTTTTCTTTTACTCAGTTGTGCTGTTTTTGTTTTCAACTTGATATAATAAACAAGGGCTTTGCTGTATTCATCTAAAACCTTTTAACTTGTATGCACTTCAGACTCGTAAACTGGTATAAAACTAAATTTAAGAGGCTGTCAGAACCTGTCTCATTTTTGTTTTTATTCTGTGTAATTATTACAATCAACAACATTGGATCAATTTCAAAATATTGACCTAGCAACAGTACAAGAAATATACTATACCTGTTGTATAAATGGAGATTAAACTTTCTAAACAAAAATATAAACTTTTATATTTATGTATACTCCAATACAAACATGTATGGTAAGTCTCCATACATTCATATGTATGCATAGTATTAAAATTGTAGTACCATTTTCCTTGCTGAAGGACCTTGTAACTGGTTAACTGGTACTGTCCTTATTTTGTATAATAAAGAAAGCTCAAATCCTATTAGTGACATTTGTCCAGTACTTTTTGTTAAACAAATGTTTAAACAACTATTTATTCAATTATGTACAAGCTGCCCAGTGTGACAAAATGCTACAAGTTCTTCAAATACCTATAGAATGATAGGTTTCTTTTTTGTGAGTGGAAAACACTTAAATACACCATTTCGATATTCGATACCTCACTACTACAAAGGCTTAGTTTGGTTTGATATTTCGTTGGTGGTAGTGTCCAGGGTCACTGATGAGGAGTGGAATTCTCCGAAACTAGTCTGGCTCACAGATACACACCCCAATAAAAGAATAGACCATTCCAAGCTTTTACTTGTTGTTAAACAAATGTTTAAACAACTCTATTTATGTACAAGCTGCCCAGTGTCGGCTAACAATACAAAGAATTAAATTGTGGCGAAATGCTACAAGTTCTTCAAAACACTTAAATACGTCAGTTCGAGTAAATGTTACAGTTGGAAACTCATTGCATTTAGAAATTGGTTATGAATACACCTTCCTATGTCTATTGAAACACTGCATTAACAAAAACAACAATAAGCAAAGAAAAACTTTTCAAAAAAAAAGTAAATGTTGGAATGGCTAATATAAATCCTTCAAAAACAA
>NW_013667292.1:54286-59914 GCF_000517525.1 Limulus polyphemus | reverse complement strand
AATTACAAGTTAAATGAATTTGTCAATCTTTAAAAACAGTACAGTTATAAAACTTCAAAACAGGTTGATACTTGTATTTAATTGTTTTGGTTGATTTTATAGAATTTTGTTACCAACTACTTTGTAGACTCAAAACCAAAAACAAAAGATACTGATCTAATGACAGAAGTTGGGGAAAAAAAAAGTTTCTACTCCTTTTTTCTTTTTTTCTAATTAGGTAAACATTAGTTTTATTCTAAAATTTGTTAAACCAGTTCTACATTATTTTGTTTATCAAAGTATATAATCTTTGTATTTCTAGGAGCTACTTCCTCTTGTGTTTTCTTTCCAATTACCACTAACAGGGCTGCAGGCTCCACCTGATCCTGGTTCACAAGCATTGCTTACTCTTCAACAGAAGTATGGGTTTACAATGTCTGTTCGCCAGTGGTCTCGGAGTAACAGCATTACCATTGTGCTTCGAGGTTACCGTAAGGACTTCAACCGAATCAGACAAGGTTTTGTTGAGCTCGTGGAATATCTTACAGGAACTAACATGGTAAGAAATTTGCTTCAGTTGTTAGATATTCTTTTAACTTTGTGCTGGGAAATATAATGTGAAGATTTTATAATTTCAAAAGTACAGTTATTTTGTTTTATGAACTACAAGCTCATGGCTCTTTAGTTATAGTGGATTGTATGTATCGATTGTTTCTAGTTCATCATTGTATATGGTCTACCTTTTGAAGGCTACATCCTAGGAGGTGAACACTTGCAGTTCAAAATATTAACTATATGAAAATTTGGTAAAATGTCATGTCTTTAGTTGTAGCTAATAGCACCAGGTAATAAACAATTATTAACTTGTTCATTACTTGAATACTTATTTTCAATTATATGTTCCCTCCAAATTTTCTAAGAGACAATTTTTTTATTGCAATAAATGTGGTGTAAAGTAAAAAGTAATACAATTTTCTTATAATTTAACTGCAATAGATGATGCTTAATAGTTTAAACATGACCATGTTTAATGAAAAATGTTTTTGTTTTCTTAAGCTCGGATATGTTAGGAATAAAAGTCTTGGGAATGTAAATCAATTTATTTCCTATATTTTTGATTTTTTAAAGAAATTAAACAACTATAAATGTGTTCTAATAAACCAAAGTTTGTAATGTATATCTTAACTTTTTACCTTAGCCTGGTCTGCCAGTCACTTTCAGTCTAGAGATTTCTTCTCATCATCATAGTTTTATCATGGGACATAATGGTTGCAATGTTCACTCAATTATCCAGTTTACTGGAGCTTCGATTACTTTTCCTGATACTAATACATCTTCTGGGGAAGGTGGATTAACCCCTACTCAATCCAATAAGTCTACTGTAACCATTACTGGCCAACTGGATTGTGTCTATGTAGCATGGCAAGAACTCATGGTAAGTAAAAATATGCTGTAATGTAAAATATAATGAGATAATTAATGTATAAACATTGCTATAAAACAAATAAAAATCTGTTCTTACTAATGCTTCTATGAAGCATTTTTTTCTGTCATTTCTAAACTTTTATAGACTACTGTAAAAATAATTTTTAATCTATATTTTTAATTCTTAGTTTATTACAATAATCTTATTCACTTAAACTAGTTTGACCTACATAAATATATCCATACATGTTTCTTTAATTACCAAGAAATTCACAGAATCAATACATGGTTCCTGTGCATCTTGCCATATTCAATCAGGTACCCACTGCTATTTTTATGCATAGATCATATTGCTTATATTTATCACTTCCTGCAATTAAGAGAGTCCATTTACACAAATAAAGTGAAGGTTTTTTGTTTCCTAGAACATCCAAGAACTTATTCCATTATATACCTTTCTCATGTATTCTCTCTTCTCAGCTTTGACAGAGTTGACTCCATCATATCCTTAAAAGATTTTCTATGATTGAATGAACTTTATGAATTTGTAGCATCACCACAGTAGTGTATTTATAGCAGTTTATTCATTCAAGGTCTAATAGTTGTTTCCATTCATGGTTTGTGCTGTAACCATAACATTTTGGATACATGCTGTACGCCATGCCACTTGTATTTTACTTGACACTTGCCATGATTTTCCAGCTTTTGAGTAATTCTAACTTTGTGGTTTTTATGGATGTTGTGACTTTTGTGAAATAATGTTGTTTTATATGATGTTTTAGTATCATCTACAGTAAGATGGCAGTTGGTTAAGCTCAGTGTTATGCTGAAGAATAAACTTCCTTCTATTATAGGGTTAATATTTGGCGTAAATAATCTCCCATGTGCTTTAGTTGGTTTTCAGTTTGCATTTTGTATAACACTGATGTACTTTTTGTTAACGTATATACGTAATGATGGCATTTTGTGAGTAAGACCAATGATGCACTCATGTACTTTGAGTTTCATTGTGACTGCTCTTCTGTAACTGTATCATAGCTGATGCCATGAAATGAACCAGTTTGATGTGAAAAAAAAAATTCTGGCTTTAAATTCTATCTGAATGCTTTCATAAATATTGCAAGGTTCAGGAAGTCATAGCAAGTAACATTTGCCACATGTATGTGTTTCCAAATATGTTGAATGGCTTGTAGGTGACCATTCTATTAAACATTTAAAGGATCGATATATGTAGTATCTCATCAAGACTTCACAAACAAACAGAACCCTCTGACCATATATGTGTTATTTCTCAACATGCATGTTGTCCATTGTTGCAACTTTACACACTCCAAATTCAATAAATAGGTCACGCATGCCACCATCACCTTTTAGACATTGTATTACTGTGAGAAAATAGCACAGAGTGTTGTAAAACATGTATCCTGGACTTATTTGCTGACAACACATAGTTTCTAGTAGATGGCTTTGGATCAAAAATGGTAACAACGTACTTTGTTTTATACACAATTGGTATGTTAGAGGCAATTGGTGTTAATAACTTGGGCTTATGCTGCTGCATAATATATAATATGCTTTTCCAACAGAATGAAGTGAAATCTGATCCAAAACTGCACTGCATGATTAATGTTGGAAGAAGCCTCATAAAGTGAAAGTGCAATCTTGTCATGGGGTGCCAAGTAGAGAACAACCTTGAGATCAAGTGAACTGCATAATTCTTGTTTCAGAGAATTTGGTTAGTTGATAACGCCACTCTTCCTTGGTGGTTTAGATTGTGTATGAGGTTTCTCTAACAATGCTACTTCTGAAGAAATATGCATGGATTTTTTGGAAACTGTGTTCTGTAAGATCTTGCTTATTTTCATAACTTTTAAACACAACACAAACCATAACAAGGAAGGTGTTTCTTCCATCAATGATTTGGCAGTTAACATCAACATTGTCATCACACTCGTGCTCCATACAGTCATTATTAGTGCTTGGATTAATACTACCTTGGATATAGACACTATTATGTGTTTTGTTAAATTCACACTATGATCTCATCATAATGGACCCATGTTTGATGGATTTGGACACCGAGATCAAAATACAAGGATACAGTAATGTTATTAGCATTTAAGATAATATATTCAGCCAAAGAAAGAGTGACCATCATTTAAGCTCCTGTTTCTCATCATCCAGCTCACCTAAATTCTAATAGTGAATTTTGGTTGGCAAATTTAGTCAGCTTCATATAGCTATATGGATCACAATGCCAACCAAAGTAAGGATTGAAAATCATTTTAAAATCTACCCAACTAGTATCACTTTACTTGTTTGTGTACTTTTTATTGCAGCATTTATTTTGTTTTGAATACTTTTTATAGCAATTCTACGAATAACCAATGATCTTTACTTTCTGTTAAAATTAAAAAATTTTTTTCCTATTTATTTTTTTAACATATCAACACACACTCTCATTTGTCTTTAAATACCAAAGAAGGTTATTTGTCCAAAACATTGAATGCATAATTAGTTTTAGTTATTTATTTTCATCGTCAGGTTATATGTTATTAATTTCAAACCTTACTTGATTTAGTTTTCTAACTCCCATTTCAGTTATTTACATATTTTAAGTAATCGATATAAACTACTGAATATTGTTATAAACTATATTTCTAATGGTGTAATTTGTTTGTTAGCTAGAAAACATAAAATTCTAAGTTTTTCTCACACATTCAGAGCTAGAATATAAATAAGAAATAGTTGTAAAGATTGTAGTTATTTTAGGATAGGGAGCTGAATTAGTTGGTGTGTTTTGAAGTATTTGTATCTGTGTTTGTTATTGTGTTTATCGAGTTACTTTGTATAAGTAAGTTGACCTGTGTTACATTAATTAACATTTTACAGTAGAAATTACATAAAATGGTTTTCTAATTATGTAATCCACCAGAAGCTAGACACACTCTAAAAAGCCTTCTAAGTTTAGCATACATTATATGCACCATAGAAAACATCAATGAAGATGTGCACTTAACTCAATACTTTACTAACATAAACCAGTTCCCTACTAAAGTAGTTAAAGAAACTATTAACAAATTTAAAAAAACACAGACAAAAGACACTTAAGAAACACACAAACTCAATAAATACTCCACAAAACAAAAGGAACCTAATCACTTGTACTATCCCATATATAGAAAATATTAGCATACCTTTATAAGAAATTTGGAAAAGACCAGCACATAAATATAACCTTAACAGAATGGCTAGATTCATTTTCACCCCTAGAATGGAAATTAAACATCTTAAGGAAATTATATAACAAACCCACCAGGAAACATTTACAAAATAGAGTGTAACTATTGCCCAGCATTTTATCTAGGTGAAACAGGATGCAACTTGAAGATCACCAAAAACCCCCTTCCCAAGTCTGTGAACGTATGAACAAAAACAACCATAGTTTTTCTGAACAGAATGTCACCATACTAAAACATGAACCTGACATTATCAAAATCAAAAAGCCTTAATAATAAAATCAAACAATCCCAAAATTAACAAATACCCAGCACATCTCTATATGCCTGATTGTTATTTCCCTAAATATTACTCATCTTGTGTAAATATTTTGCATATCATATTCCACATTTTTTTATTCATGTTTTGTTTGTTTTTGTCTCTAGCCATAAATAATCTGTCAATTCACATAGATTGATATGTATAAGCACAAATAACCACTATTAATTCTAAAATGTAAATACATTGTTAGATTGTTGAATATTGATTTAAATACTAAAACCTTCTTTACTCTTAAAACTTCTGTAGTAGAGAATGATCACACTAGTGATTAAAACATCCTACTTCTTCTAAAACATAATCTTCCTTACTGTAAAAGTTGTAACTTGAAATAAAATAATACTTAATCAGTAAGTAAACTCAAAATGAAACTGTTAATTAGTTAACACCATTTGTAACATAGGCCTACAACAACTTAAGGCTATGTACAAGTGTTTAAGCTTGTAGAAACTTTAAATAAGGAAATAAGGTAATTTATTATCATTGTGTGGATTGAAAATTGAATTATTTTCACCAGATAATTTGAATGAACCTGCTAACAAAAAACAAGAATATGAAACACTAATTTGAATTGTTTCATAGGGTTGCCTTCCATTGGTTTTGATGTTTGACTTGAAGGATAGCCAAAATGTTGAACCAGGTAATTTGAGAAACTTTAAAGTTAAT
>NW_013667292.1:48456-53286 GCF_000517525.1 Limulus polyphemus | reverse complement strand
TTACCACTGTAATTTGTTTAATATAAAGTAATCTGTATAAAGTAATTCAGAATTTAGTTTGCTTGTATTGTATTGAAAGTCATATTAAGAGTAATATTTTACTTCTTTAAGCCTAAAGTCAAGTGTTTTTGCATTCAGCATTTATTTCCCTCCAAGTGAAGGGGGTATTGTTTGATTTTTGGGGGTGATAAATAAAGATAGCAAGAATGAATAATGTATTATATACCATAATCTGTCAAAAAATGTTAAGTCTAACTATCAGTATGCAACTTTATTAAAAAGGTAGGTGTTCTCTACTAAATTACAATAAATAAACAGGTAATGCAAGTTTTAACAATGCATTAAATCTCAGACACAGACATGAATTCAACTAGTTTAACACTTTTAGTGGCAGAGATTAATGGATAAACGTTGCAATGTTCTTAGTAATATTTTTAGCCTGTGGGCACAGTAGGCTCATTGTGCTGTTTTTAGAACTTGTATTCACAAATAAATGTGTGTGACTATATATATTATGTGTGTGTGTGTGTGCGTGTGTGTATTATGAGAATGACAAAAACACATGTTATAGTCTTTTTGTATTGATATGTTTGTCTTTTCAGTTGTAATTCAACATTTAATGGAGCAGCTCAAAGTTAATATCACTCTAAGACCTAAACCTAAACAAAATTGGAAGGTAAGACTAAATTTCTTTCTCTCCATTTCATGCAAAATATAGCAAAAAGTAGTATGTAGTGTCAAATAGTTTATTTCTGTTGTCAATAGTCATATCAGATGGTGCAGTTTTTGTTATTTGCTGGGTGAATATATTTTACAACAGCCAAAAAGTAGTTAACTTGGTCAGATATGCATGTATAGTTGGTGGAACATATACAATCAACTTTTTTGATCACCACAAAATAGAAACTGTCCATTTTTGTCTGTCCTGCATTTGAAAAAATTCCTATACATTGTGATCATTAGACAGTTTAATACTAGAGTTCTAACTTTACTTGAAAATAAAATTGTACACATCCTAAACAGTTATAAATCTATTTGAAAATGAAACTCTACAAGTTACTAAACAGCTCTAACTTTAGTTAACAATAGAATGGTACATATTACTAAGATGGTTCTAACACTAGTTGAGAGTAAAATTGTGCAAATTACTAAAAGTTCTAATGCTAGTTTGAAATGAAATTGGATAAATTACTAGGCCTGAAATGGCCTGGTGGTTAGGGTGCTTTGCTTACAATTTGTGGGTCTAGGGATGTTCTCCCTTTCACCTTGGATAGCACTTCAAAATTAAGGATGGCTAGCCCAGATAGCTTTCAAGCAGCTTTGCAAAAAACACAAAACAATTACTAAGAAAGTTCTAACTCTAGTTGAAAATAAAGCTGTTCAAATTAACAATACTTTGAGATGTCAGTTCAAGCTGAAGCTTTTCAATCCATTTTTGTTTTAAATGCATTATCAATACACTCAGAAGAAAACTGTAATCAAAGCAAGTGTTACACCTCAGATTAGAAAATAACAAGATTTATTACATTAGCTACAATAGTATGTGAATGTTGGAACTTTGTTTTAGCATCATAAATTTGATCTAAAAATAACATGCTTAATTTAAATCATTGTATCAAATATCAAAATTAATTTTGTTAATAAATGATTAAATCAAACCAATAAAAAGAAACTTTGATTTCATCATCTATAAAGAGAGAATCTTGTGATATTTTATCATGTATATCTATGAAATATGTTTGCTTATGCTATATTTCTGATTCTAACATACAGAAGAACTAGTGTTAATATTTTGCCTAGTTATTTTTGTTTTTTGTTGCAGCATTAGAAAACTTTTATTTATTCCAGTGCTAAAAATATGTTCTAATCTTAATTACAATATTGTTAGTTAACCATTAAGTTCAAAACCTACTGTTATTTTTTGTATTGTGACATGTTGTTTTCATATTTCTTTTGAGATAGAAATAGATTGTTGTAATTTGGCTTTTGTAGTCTGTCATTGTCCGTGGAGCAGAGAAAGACTCCAGGGTTCTGTTTGAGGTGAGGAGACACCTTCTAGGGCTTGACAGATCAGATGTCCCACTGTGCTGTGAGAAACATGCTATATCTTTATTCATGTCGTCACTGTCATTAAATGGAGCAAATGTGCCTCAGGATCAACTTGTACGAGAGGTCAATAAGATGGCATCAGGTAAAGATGGTTTAAGCTCTGGCTTAGAATGATATAAGTGGATTTTATTTTATTAGTAAGATACAAACTATAGTACTGCACATATTGTACCTTGTGGCATGTTCTTTAGTGATGTAAAACTGGAAGACTTCATTATAAGTTCAGTAGAATCTTCAGTACTCCATGTCAGTACACTGAGATGTGTTCTGTTGCTGTAGTAAAATGAAGGTTACTGAGTTTTGTTTAAATTTTCTCAACTAAGTATTTCTTCTGATAACTTATGAAATTCAAAATGGTTTTCTATCAAGTAGTTCTGTATTACCTGTTTTTTACTATAACTGAATACTAAAAAGTTACTTGGAAAAACAACACTTTTTTTTTATAGATAACATACTTGTGTGAAGCACTTAAAAGTACTAAGAATAAATGTTAAGGGTGCGTTTTAGAAATGCTGATTAAATTTTGCAGGTCAATGAACATGTGGGAGGATACTAGTAACAAACCTTCTGTTACCTAGTAAAGTAAATATTATGTAGCTTGTTTTATGTTAGTTATTTTCATTTGGCTTTAATGGTATTAATGCACTGTAAGAACATTACTTTATAAAATTTGTATTATTTATTGTAGCCTAATATTTAAATTATGTCTTCTGATTAGTGCTGTTCAAAAGTAAATAGATACACATGCATGGTGTATATCTTATTAATAACCCTAGCAGTTGATGTTCATGTTTCAGTCAAAAGGTTTAACTCTCCACATTATTTTATTGGCTAATTATTGTTTTCATGGATTTTATTTCAGGGTCTATTGGAGATGTCATGCTTCCAACAAGAAACTCGGTTTTCTTGTTAAATAATTCTCATCTTCCCCTTTCTTTTGCTTCATCCAATGCTCTACCTAATACAACACCCCAATTCTGTACATTATTGTCCTTGTTTACTCATCTGCTTCAAAACATCAGAGCACCTGCCTCGACCTACAACCATCTGCCTCCTCCTGCTTCCCAGCCTTACCCGAACTCCATTGAGATGACCAAAAGAGGCAACTGGTCTTTTGTAATTGACCCCAAACCACCATTCTCCACAGATACAGGTACTAGCTAGTTAAATATATTAAAAGGCACTTGTTGCATATGTATAATATTAAAGATTTTATAAGTAATACAACATTATATTGTTGGGCAACTCTAAAACAAGACTTGTATGAGTTGATGGTATTTCTATGCCATGATCATCCTGTTTTTCTAGCAGAAGAGCAATTGATGTAAAAACAAAATAAATAATTGTCCAATAAGCAAAGTAGGACGGCAAAAACTTGTTGATCCAAGTATCAGATAGTATGAATTCCACACCCTTGTGAAGTGTTATAAGCAGAGTACTGATGACAGGTAGATGATAATTTTAAGATAGATTCGTATACATTTTTATGATTCTTGTATAAGTATTGACTCCAAGAAGTGAAAGTAATGCTTATATATTAATAGTGTGAATAAGCTAAATTGATAGAGAAATAGTAGTAAATGGTTTTAATAAATCCTGAAGAGCTAGTAGAAAATAAACTAATATTGAATCTAGTAATCAGTAAAGTTTCCTCTAATAGTTTGAAATACAATCGAACCTCAATCTCATGAAAACTGGCTTTACGAATGAGTGGTTATATGAACCATATTTATCTGTAGCATTTATCTGTGATGACATTAAGTCGTTATTTTATACATTTGATCTTTCATGCTCTGGTGAAATTATACATGCTTTTCCAAGAAGATAAGTCATGTTGATCTAATTTCAAGTGCATTTCTGTGTGAAAAGGCTTTGGATTAGAACAAGAAATTCAATGTTGATGCATGCTGTCAGGCAAGCTTAGGATGGCTTGCACAATTCATGGCTCAGAAAACTTGTGTGTCCTAAAAGCATATTTGAAAGTTTTTATAAATTATTTCTTTCAATGTGGCCAAAAAGAGAGCAAACTGTGCTCACTGTTAGAAATACAGATTGTTAAATTTTGGACAGAAGTGAAACAGCAACAAAGTTGGCACAGGAGCCAGACATTGTGAAATCCATACTTTCATAACTGATAAAAAAAAAACAGACTAACACAATAGTAAATTGACAAACAAAAATTGATCAGAATAATGAAATTTATGTAAAGAACATACTATATGTTTTACCAGAGCATTGTTCCATCTTTAGGTATTGAAGATGACAGACCATTGTTTTGTTGAAACATGTAGCATATTCTTTTTTATAAAATAATGTTCATTATACATATAAATTATCTCACTCTATTCCTACTTCCCCTTAGTGCTACTCTCAGTCATGATGATTACATTAACCTCATCTATTTCAATGACAAGGAACCCACTTTGAGACTAATAATGGTTGGAGATGGCTTGAATGGGTAATGAAGGAAAACTTTAATAAAAGTTTAACATAACAGCAAATGTACAACGTTTCGACAAAATTTGCTGTTATGTTAAACTTATATTAAAGTTTTTCTTCATTACCCATTCAAGCCATCTCCAACCATTATTAGTCTCAAAGTGGGTTCCTTGTCATTGAAATAGATGAGGTTAATGTAATCATCATGACTGAGAGTAGCACTAAGGGGAAGTAGGAATAGAGTGAGATAATTTATATGTATAATGAACATTATTTTATAAA
>NW_013667292.1:28698-47874 GCF_000517525.1 Limulus polyphemus | reverse complement strand
AACTGATTACTTCTATGTTTACTAATGAATCATTTAATATAGTGTATTGTTAACTGATTACTTCTATGTTTACTAATGAATCATTTCATATAGTTTATTGTTAACTGATTACTTCTATGTTTACTGATGAATCATTCCATATAGTTTATTGTTAACTGATTAATTCTATGTTTACTAATGAGTCATTCCATACAGTGTATTGTTAACTGATTAATTCTGTGTTTACTAATGAATCATTCCATATAAATAAACATAAAAGTAATCAGTTAACAATACAGGAATGATTCATTAGAATCAGTTAACAATACACTATATGTTTCGACAAAATTTGCTGTTATATTAAACATATATTAAAGTTTTTCTTCATTACCCATTCAAGCCGTCTCCAACCATTATTATAACTTTAACACACTTGTTATGAAAACTAAATAATCATTAACTATTAGATTACTACATGAACTAAATAATAACTTTTACACTAAATAATCTTGTATATCCAACAAATATTCATAGGTCTCTTTCATATCAAACCTGTGACCTTTTTATATTAAAACATTTAGTTACTCTTCAATTCCTTTAACTTAAGTGATTACTAAGGGTATCCAAATATAAAGACTATACCTATCATTAGCAATATACTTTATCAAATGATTCATTACTAAATCTAGAACAGTGCTAGAAATTGGGTGTCAATACTTGTGGTGGGCAGAGTACAGATAGCCCATTGTGTAGCTTTGTCCTTAGCTTCAAACAAACAAACAATACTAAATTTCGACATGACCAGTTAACAATATACTGTATTCAATGATACATTACTAAACCTAGAAGTAATCAGTTTTCAATGCACTGTATTGAAAATACTTTTCTAAACCTAGAAGTAATCAGTTTACAATACACTTTATGGAATGATATATCAGTAAACACAGAATTAATCAGTTAACAATACACTGTATGGAATGATTCATTAGTAAACATAGAAGTAATCAGTTAACAATACACTGTATTAAATGATTCATTACTAAACCTAAAAGTAATCAGTTAACAATACACTGTATTAAATGATTCATTACTAAACCTAAAAGTAATCAGTTTACAATACACTGTATGGAATGATTCATCAGTAAACACAGAATTAATCAGTTAACAATACACTGTATGGAATGATTCATTAGTAAACATAGAAGTAATCAGTTAACAATACACTGTATTAAATGATTCATTAATAAACAGAAGTAATCAGTTAACAATACACTATATGGAATGATTCATAACTAAACCTAGATGTAATCAGTTTTCAATACACTGTATTGAAAGATACATTACTAAACCTAGAAGTAATCAGTTTACAATTCACTGTATGGAATGATTCATCAGTAAACATAGAATTAATCAGTTAACAATACAGTATATGGAATGATTCATTAGTAAACATAGAATTAATCAGTCAACAATACACTATATGGAATGATTCATCAGTAAACACAGAATTAATCAGTTAACAATACACTGTATGGAATGACTCATTAGTAAACATAGAATTAATCAGTCAACAATACACTATATGGAATGATTCATCAGTAAACCTAGAACTAATCAGTTTTCAATACACCGTATTAAACGATTCATTAGTTAACATAGAATTAATCAGTCAACAATACACTATATGGAATGATTCATCAGTAAACACAGAATTGATCAGTTAACAATACACTGTATGGAATGATTCATTACTAAAAGTAGAAGTAATCAGTTAACAATACACTATATGGAATGATTCATTACTAAACCTAGAAGTATCAGTTTACAATACACTGTATGGGATGATTCAATAGTAAACATAGAAGTAATCAGTTAACAATACACTATATGGAATGATTCATTACTAAACCTAGAAGTAATCAGTTTACAATACACTATATAGAAAGATTCAATAGTAAACATAGAAGTAATCAGTTAACAATACACTGTATGGAAAGATTCATTAGTAAACATAGAATTTATCAGTTAACAATACACTATATGGAATGATTCATCAGTAAACATAGAAGTAATCAGTCAACAATACACTGTATGGAATGATTCATTACTAAAAGTAGAAGTAATCAGTTAACAATACACTATATGGAATGATTCATTACTAAACCTAGAAGTATTGTACATTTGCTGTTATGTTAAACTTTTATTAAAGTTTTCCTTCATTACCCATTCAAGCCGTCTCCAACCATCATTAATCTCATCTATTGTTCAGACTAATGAAGGCCTTTGACTGAGATCTTTAATATTACTCTGTTAATGTTTTATCATATCTTCAGTCCTTAATCTGATCTGACTACAAATTACATTTTATTGCAGATTATAGTGATGTATCTTAAATATTTTTATTTTTATTGCAATTCTGTCTGTTAAGGTGATGCATGTTAAGTATTTCTTTAATGGGGATTCTATAAGTCATTGAGAGTCAGGCATTTCTGTAATGGGGAGATTTATTTCAGTTATGGTGATGTTTGGTAATTATTTTTCATGGTGATCCTGTCATTTAAATTTTTTAGCTTGTTAAAGTATCTTCTAGGTTTCTAGTAACTGTGAACTGTACTAGCTGCTTTCTTCTCACAGAGTTTTCTGGGAGCAACAGCAGTAGGAGCAGTAGTATTTCTAGTCCAAACATCAGTCCAAGACAAAGTCCAATCCACTCCATATGTTCAGAATTTTCCAACAAACTTGGGACTGCAGATGATCGGAATGTTTTAATCTCAGATAAGGGTTAGTATAAATACTTGTTTTCTGATTTTAAAGTTAAAGGATAAGGATTGAAGAAGAACTTCTTCAACATTTGATATAAAGAAGTTTACTCACTGTTACTTTAACAAGTTTATTTTGAAAATTCTTATTTTTCAAATACAGTAATTTTTCACCAGTGAAAGAAAAGCTGTTCAATGAAACATGTAGGATAAAAAAATCACGACCAATGTATTCATCTTAAAAGAACAAAGAAAATGGGAGATATTCGAATTTGTTCATCTTCTTGGGATTCAGATAAAGTAGGTTTTTTCATTGGAAAAAATTAATATTTCGGTGATATTTTCTTCCTAGTATAGGACTTTGATAGAAGGAAAAACTTTTTTTTTTTCCAGAAGTTGAAACCTAAAAAATTAAGAGCATCCTACTGAAAAATCTATCTACTCAGAGAGAAACCTTTTTTTTTTAATGTAATGATTTTTTTTTTTACTAGTTGAAACCTAAACTGCTGATGGGACTTGACAGGAAGTCCTTCTTATTCCCCAAGTGAAACTTAAACTGACAGAACTTTGAAGGACCTTATTACTCATTTAGTTAAACTCAAGTAATTTTAAAGGACTTTTACTCATTGAATGAAACCAAAACTTGTGGAAGGATCTTCTTACTCACTGAGTGAAACCTAAACTGATGGAACTTTACAGGAAGGCCTTCTTACTCATGAAAGAAATTTAAACTGATGGAATAATAATGGATGTTCTTTTTACTCACTGATTAACACCCAAGGGAAGGGTTCACAAAGACTGAAGAGTAAATTAATTCTTATTAAAGAAAGCTTACTTACTCAAAGTTAAATCCAAACTGACTGTTGTTCAAGAAAGATCGGGTTTTTCAACAAATTTTATGTTTATTTAAGTCCTTTACTTGTGTCAAGTACTTAACACCATCATGTACTTCACACCGGTATAGGAGTGTGTGTTTTTAAAAGTGTAAAGAAAAGTTTAAAGTTAGAATAAAAATCTTTCTTTATTTTGTAATCTCCTTAAGTAATTTTTATGCACGTTTGTGTTAAATTACTAGGCAAGCCATATGGATGGGATAAGCAACCATGCTTTCCAGGAACTACAGGTTGTCCACGACCCATTTCAGGGAGAGGTTTGTCTATGAACAAGGAAAGCAGTCTTGGATTATCAATGGCAGGTGGAACAGGTGGCCCATCTTTATCAAGAACAGTCTCCACATCTTTACTAGCAAAGTAACATAAAATAAAATTTTTCTATGTTGAATCAAAACACTTTCTATTGTCAGGCATACTTATCCTATAAGCTTTTACAATTTTATTTTACTTTGATTAGTTCTTTGTTTAGAAGATTGATACTGTTATTAGAAGTACTGTGGACCTAAGTTTGCATTAAAAGGTTAAATGATCACCTTGACATGAACATATAAGCTTTTCAAAACCTGAAATACTGTAAGTGTTTTGTCGAAAACCATGTACAACACTATATGTAACCAAGTAGTCTTAGTATTTAGAGTGTGGTAGCTGGTGCATTATTGACAATTATTATAGTTAAGCACAAGTGCTTCACTAACACAAGCCTTCAATGGTTTTATTGTCTTGAAATATTTACATGTTCTACAGTAATTCCTATATGCTGGATCTGACTATTTACATATTTTTCACAAAACGTCATAATGCAATACATAAAAGAAAGACCATAACACAGTTTGGAGACTAAAAGATGTAGATTTCACAAAAAAAAATCAGGATGAATGAGTATGCATATTCATTTGACATCAGTGTTCTTCCCTTTTCTTCAGTTTGTATTTTTGTTAACAAACATAATAATAAGAAATGTTTATTGTGGTAAACGAAATAATAATTTGATCTAAGTAAGAGTTTTTTTCTTCCCAACTTGTAAAAAATCTTTATATAATAGAAAAAAATTATTTTCAAAATCTGCATAGCTGAATTATGGAATATCCATTATTAAAAACAAAACAACTTTCATGAAGTTTATATTACCAGGCTTGTGTAATTAAAGATTCTGAATGTATTTTGTACTTGAAGTTCATAATTTTATTGATGTAGTAATTTTTGTGTTTTGAAATTTCTTCTGTGTAGTGGACCATTTCATCACTACAAAAGCGTTTCAGACCACAAGAATGGGTGTGATCCCAAAGCTGTTGGCTGTGAGAGGGTACTTAAGAATGACTTCCCATTTGGTTATGAAGAAGGAATGTTCTTAGCTACTAAGGGTAAAACAGGGTATTTTCAATAACCCAACTTTTTCAAAATGATTAAAGAATTATTTTAAATATCAAGGTTCAGCAATAAACTTGAATTAGTGTACACATGTTATGGATTTTAAGAACTTAGAATATTTGGCTATGAATTTGAGAGATACCGGAAAAACAAGACAAATTTAGAACAAATGCAAAATAAAAAATCAGATTGGTCCAAAGCTTCAAAGGTAAGTTTTATGATGTCAATGAAAATATAGCATAACTAATATTTAAAACTCACCTGGCCTTTTTTTTTTCTTTTCTTAGTGGGCATGTTTTGTGTTGCTGAAAACTATTTGAATAAAACAGATTTCCAGTATACTTAACTTCTTGTTTAACATAATGCAAGTTTCTGCAGTTTTAATAAAGATTTTCAATGTGCCACTTGGTTGTGTGTATTTCTTAACTGTATGTTTGTAATTAGTACAGGTTTAGGGAAGTAACTCAATAATTTCACAGAATTCACTTACGTAAGTGATATTGTTTCCTTGAAAATTTTAAAAGGTGTGCTAAAGATATTGAACTTTAATGATCATCGTAGTAATGAGTTTAATGAAAAAAAATACAATAAAAATCATTATGACCAATTTCTCATTTTTTTCAATTTTATAGCAATGCAACGTCCTGTCAGTGCTGAGGCTAGGGTTCCTACAAGTGTCTGGTCTGGACAGGGATTTTCAAAATCAACACCAGAGTATTTATTTAGAAACAAATTGCGAGAATGTCGAAAGCGAGATGATTTTGAAACACTGAAGGTAAGACTGAAGCTCATACCAATGTGAACTATTCATTTTACCTTTGATTTACACACATGAATGATTGCAAAAGGCTAGTGTTAATAATTTATTTTATTAATAAACTAAGCATTTTAATTTAGTCTGTTACACACTTCAAATTTGCATGACCTAATAATGCCACTAGAATTTGTTACCGTTATTATAATTGTTTTGATATCATGTAATAAGAAATGTTGATTTTCATTTTGAGTTCACAGCTGTAAAGAATTAAATTTGTGTTACTAGCATTCTAGTGTTATGTACTGATGTTTTATTTTATTCAATGATACAGGAGGAACAGTATGATTTTAGTTCAGAGTGGGGATTTAACCATAAAGATCTTGCAAGTGTTCAAAATTTCAAATTAATGGAGCAGAATCATCACTTCCAAGATGGTATGTATCGTTTCTACATAATCTATGCTTAAAATAAACAATAATGATTATAACCATATAAAGTACTCAAAATCTTGTACCTTCCATTAGTGATTGTATTAGGTCATTAAAAAAAACAACTATAAATATTGAAATGTGTGTGGTATTATTGTTATTCTTCAAAAACTTACACTAAACTAACATGAAATTTGGAACTTAATTGCTTCTTTATGGGTTCAAATGAAATTCTGCTTTTTTAAGTATTTATCCTTTTGACTTTATCCAGGTTTTGCCAGTCTATGGGCTTCCAATGAAGTTTTTAAGGGAATACACTTAGTTTTGGTTATTTAGTTGTAATGAAAAGTTATATGAGAATAACTGATTTCTATATGGTAAACTCTTAATAAAGTTGTGTACTTAACATTACTACTATTTTCTACTGAATGTTTGAACTAAGTGTGTGATAAAGCTATGTAGATCTAAACTTTAAGTTTTGGAATGGATTTAGTTTGTGAAGATACAAGTTTAGAAAGAGGTAGAAACAGTTAAGATGATTTACTGGTTATTAATTTATGGCTTATAGTTAGAACAATGGCATTTATTACTGAGATATTACCACTTTTTTTTCTAGAAGATAGTCTTTTCTGCAACAGTAATTACTTTGATAGTGTATACCCAAAAGAGCCAGTATCATTATTGGAAGAGGTGAAAGACTTACCAGAACTCTTTTGTAAGTTAGGACTGATGAAGTACACTGATTTATTTTTACAAAATGAGGTAAGTTTATAGCCCAGTTAAACATATGTTTGGCTGTCTAAGCTCTGTAATTGTAAGACATAGCAATGATTGAGTGTTGTTTTAAGCTAGTTTTAAAACATAGATGTCTTCGAAAATGTTACGCAGCATATATTTCTGTTGTAATGTAAAACAAGGATCTTAGCATGATGTGATAGTAAAGTTAAGACCAAAACTTCATTAAAATTGATTGAATTTTTGGTTTTATTTAGATTGACCTTGGAATATTCCTAAGATTGACAGACAAAGATCTCCAAAATTTAGGCATTCCTTACAGTCCAAAGCTGAAAATGCTAAAAGCTATATCAGGTAAACAACATTTTACTCTGTGTTAACTGCTCTTAGTAGATTTTTTTTATTTTCAATTTCAAAAATTGAATGTTATAATTTGCATTCAGTTCAGCATTCTTTGATTGCTATCCCTTTCGTGTATGATGCAGAGAAATTCCGCTTGATACTTGTTTTTGATAACATACAAGTGACTACATCTTCTCAGTCTCTTCTACCAAACTTTCCCATCTTTAACAAAAGTAGATCCTTTAGTGTTTGGCCCATGGGCCATATGTTTTGCATCACTGCAGTAGAAAAACTACTACTATTGTTGAAGAAGAGAAAGTTACCTCCTTTACAAAACAGCAAGAAAACTATTTTAAAGAAACGGTGAACCTTTTCTATTAAGTATTAATTTTTGTTAAAGGCAAAACTGGCTAAAAATTTTGTTCTGCCAGCTTCTTTTGTACAGCCCATGACACGAAATTATAGTGCGCATAGTTGAAATCTTTAAAAATTTGATGGAAATATTTTTAACCCCCAAAGATCATGACCTGTTTCATTCATTAGTTTTAAGCACCATGTCACTACAGCACTAAGAATATTGTTGTAAGTGGAGTACAATAAATTTAATGTAATTTGTTTGTTCACATCTCGTGACGTAGTCAGTAGTTTTTATTGAGTACATTTTACTGTTATTTATAGAATTGTTAAGTACACCCAGTTTTGTCTGTTATTAATAGTTTCTGCATCACCATTTAAAAGCCTTCAGAGTTAGTAGAAAATGCAAAGGGGTCAAAAATTGTTCGGAGGAAGAAATATGATGGCCTGCCAAGTCTCAATCACATTCCAAATTGGACCCAACAAAAAATTGAGTTGTGCACCACTGCTTTGTATAGCATGTATCCTCATTTATCAAATCTACCTTTTTTTTTTATTATTTGGGAGAGTTCTTCTATTCTTCAACAAGAAATATGGACTTATGTTCTGGGGTTCAACCAAGGTTGATATTACTTTGCTTCTGTTAGTTAATTCTGCCATCATCAAGAAATATAGGTTTTTCTGCTGATCTATGTTGATTCATCTTTTCTTAAAGTATAGAATGCTCCCTGTCTTTAACAAGGTTTAAGTTCCCTTATTGCTTTGTATTAGGTTTTTCTGCTTTCTTTAGTGTTTATCTTACCTTTAACAAGAGACAAAATCCCTCTGCTGCTTTGTGTAGAGCAGTGTTCTTCAAACTTTGTCCCATGACCCAGTGCAAGAAAATTGCACACACCCTTGATTCCCCCCCCCCTCCCAAAAGGGGAAAAAAGTTGTCTGACAAGAATATTTCTGAAATTATATTAATTGGTATGGTAACTTCAACCCTTTAACTTCATGTAAACATTAGATGTTACTCAAAAGAAATTTACTTCAGTAAATATACAGCTAAGAAATCAGTTTGAATTACTTAATGTGACAAGTGGGCCTTCCTGTTGCTCACTATTTTGCCCCAATCTGGATCACGTAATGAATGTGCCACGCTGTGCTACTGAGTCTGTTTCTCTCTTTCATTTTTAACCTTGTGAGAGTGGAAGATCCAATTTCCCACATGTAAGTTGTTGTAAAAGGTAGCAACAGAAAAACACTCATCTTACTTAAAAGTGGATATTCTTTGGAAACACTGATCCAAAATGATGACAAATTTGATAATTTGTGTTTCATTTGTGTACTGTTGCAGGTGAGATGGAGCAGCTCATTTTCTTGTTTAGGTGTCAAGTTAAGTCCTGTAATAAATTCAGGGTTTTCAAAAGCACAAAGAGCTTTCACACAGTGCTTTTCTTTCAAAACTTTCAACTTCTCTTCAGAAAAATTGAATAAAATTGTCAGACAAAGCAGAGATATGTAACTGTATGGCACATTTTATCTCGTTCAGCTTTTCTTCATTGACACTGTTCTCTTCAAGGTGTTGCAAGTGTTGGGAACAGGTAGTAGCTCAGGTGATCACCTCAAAGTCTGGCTTGCCACAATAGTAATGATTTTTGAAATACTTGGCTCTGTTCACAATGTCACAACAAATCGTTGTCTCTTCCTTTTAGCTTCAAATTAAGCTCATTCAGAAGTGAAAAAAAATGTTAGATAAATATGACAACTTCATTATACAATTGTCATTACAAAAACAAATCTGCCAAACCTGACTTTTTTTTCAACTAGAAAAAGGAGAATCTCTTCTATTATATTATGCACCCTTGTAAGGACCCTGTCCCTTACAAATACGGAACTTCAATGTGATACATTAAATGATTATGATTGGATCCCATATCTAAAATCACTTTAAAAGGCTGACTATTAATCGAGCTTCCCTTAATTATATTAACCACTTCTTTTAAAGCTACAATGAGATTATTAGGAATATCCTTGGAAACCAAGGTTTCATGGTGAACAGTGATTCCAATTAATGTTATTACCAGTTGCCTCAGATATTTTTTTTACAACTCCACTATTTCTACCGTTCATGTTTGCTGCATCATCATTTGTAATTCCTTTACCATTAGCCCAGTCCAACTTGTATTTTCCAACTATGCAGTCATCCAGTGCATTGAATATCTCTGACCCTGTTGTGTTTTTTGTTAAGGTTAGACAACACAGTAAATCTTCCATACATTTCTCACATAAAATAATAATATTTTACAATTTGAAATGTCAGTGCTCTCATCAAGTTGGATTACAAAATCCCCAGCAGACAGTAGATATGTAATGAGCTTGGTTTCTAAATGCTCTGCAATGGTACGTATTCTCAAAGATATTGCGATATCAATTTTTCAGAAGTCATCAAAAATTCTATGCACTATATCCAGAGAAGCAGACAGTAGATATGTAATGAGCTTGGTTTCTAAATGCTCTGCAATGGTACGTATTCTCAAAGATATTGTGATATCAATTTTTATAGTGCATAGAATTTTTGATGACTGCTGATCCAGAGAAGCTGGGAGAATAAGTTTTTCAGCAACTGTGTAAGCCATTTTCTGTTGTGTAACATATGCAACTAAATATGATGCCAGTAGTCCTTTATCATTTAGGGTGGTTGACTTACTAAGCACTTGTGCTGATAGCTTTAATTCATGTTTTCTCCTTTTGAAGTATTCAAAGAGATTATCAACAAGGGCTGTATGTTGTGCTTCTAAGTGTCTTTTTAATTTTGACAGTTGTAAGCTCTTGTTAGCAAGAACTTCTCTACAAATAATGCACTGTAGCTTGGAATCTTGGTTTCCATTTCTACAGTTAATGAAGCCATACCCTAAAAAAGCACCACTATTCTGCCTTGTTTTTCTTTTTGGTAAAAGGCTTAGAATCAGATGAATCTTGCATAGTGGAGGTAGTAAATATTATGGACTAAGACTGATTCTGTATTTAAGTACACATTTTTCAAGATCTTGTATATAATGTTCATTATAATACTGTAACAATATTAGCTGTGTTCCTGAAATACAAAGTTATTAAAAGTTAAGTAAATGATTAAACTACTTCTAGAAATGGCGAATCAGACCACAGCCATGGAAAAACAAAGAGGTTTTTCTGTTAACCAAGGAGTAGAACTGCATTCTCTTCTCTCAAGACTAGACCGTCAGCGACCTTCCCCAAGAGTGGGCGACTAGTATCGGTGGAACAGGTTAATTAGGTTTTATCTCAAATAGTGTAATATACGTTTTTGGTGGAACACCCGATGTTGGGTTTAAGTAAAGCATTTTTCATTGTTTTTCATGTAGAGTTTATGTTTAGCCAAAATTTAAAACCTATATATTCATTCATTCAATTATGTGGAAAAGAAAAAATGAAAAAACCTGACAAATACAAGATTTTCATACAATCTATCAGTAAAGGTTTAAGAGTTTGAAATTTGAACCCAACTTATTTCTGCATGCAGTGGATAAAAGGTCTTTTTAGTTTCCAAAACTAAAACTGTTGAACTTCACTAAGTAGATGTGTGATAATAAATACTACTAGTGCTTTTTTCTTTGTTGGAACAAATGTTTAATTTAAACCACTTAACTTGTACAAGGAATTTTTAATATGAGTAACAGATTTTCTGTTCAGTGAAATGACGTGTCACAATTTCTTTAGTCTATACCATAAGCTGTTTACCTAGAGTTCTACATTAACAGTAAAACTGTGTGTTTGGTTGTATAAATCCCAAACTTCCAAGACCTTCAGATATTAAATTGATTTGACCAATTTTTTTTTTTTGTATATAGATACCTCTACAACTCTCTTATACAAATGATTTTATTCTCAATGACAGGAATGCTAAGTTTCAACTTAAAATAATATTAAAAATGACATTAATGGAGTAATGCTATTTATATCGTTCTCAGTATACACATAAGAGATGTAAAATGTTTAACATTGTTCTCTTAATATTAGATTTGTACATACTCCAGTTCTTCCATTTAACCAAAGATTTTAACTTTTACTAAATTTGTGATATTAGTATACTAGTGCAATTTGTCACGTTGCTTAATTAGTTCCAATATTAGGATGTAAACTATTGTTTAAAAAAAAAAAAGAGATAAAAATAACATTTATTTTCAACATTATATGTTCGTGTAGTATATAGAAAAATGCTATGTTCCATTTGTATTAAACTAATTTTATGTAACAAGTACATACAAAATAGAGTTCATGTTTTCAAAACTGAAGCTCTAATTTCAGTATCATACAACAGTGTACTGAGCTTCTTTGTGTTTCTAACAAGTTTTTGGAAAGGAAGAAAGCTACTATTTTTTCCATTCTTGAGTTTCAATATTTTCATTTGTGCCATAAAACTGCAATACTATTTACTAGTCTAGTAACAACAATAAGATACTCTAAGAAGTTTAAAACTGTATATTTTCATATTTTCGTACAGGAAAGAAATAAAGGGATTTTATTTTCCTATGTTGTAAGGCATGTATAATTTAGTAACTAAAAGACTGTTGTTTTTTAATTTTGGGTACCTATACATTGTTAGAACGATTACTTCAGATTTAAATGCACAAAAATTTGAATTTTAGTAAACTTGGTGTATCAATTTCTAATTTACTAAGGTCTTACAGGTAGAATAAGAAATTTCAAACTTTTTGTCGTTGATCTGAAATTTCTAAAAACCACTAGTCAACCAGAAGTTAGAAAATAATTTTTTGTCCATTAGAAGATGGTGTCATTTTCTTAAATTATCTAAGTTGATTTCTCTATTAGGTGAGTAACATCTAATTATCCATGACCATCTCAAGCTTGTCTTTTATAAAATGTTTGCAGACAAATCTCTACATTTCTAATAAACTTAGCAAGTTATCACAAAACAATGAGGGCTAGAATATCATTTTGTTCAGTCTACAGGAATTGACTGTATAGCTGACAGCGAATGCACTTTCGAGTATTTCATTTTCTCTAGGGCACAAATAAAATCTTCCATGCTGATTGGTCGAAGAGCATCATAATAATTTTCTTCATCTTTGCTATACAAAATTAATAAAAGTTTATCTTATAAACTTGTAAAATAATTGAAAATCTAAATTTTGCCAAACAAATACATTTTGGATTTGTGATCAGGGTTAAGACAAATTTTTTATATTCACTAGTGTATACATACACAGAACGTTTATTAAAAATAACAGGGTAATTAATAGATAGGGAGAAACTGTGTATTTCTTTTTAACATTTTACATATCAAATCCATAGAAAGCCAAAAAATAAAATTATATAATCCTTTAGGAACTATAGAGGTGTTACTGATCAGGTTGCATACACATCCTGGGAAATATTGATATATCTAACTTTAATGCACGTTAGAGAGATGAGTGCAATAAATAATTTTTTCTTTTAAGTCTACATTCATATATTGAACAAATAAATAAGAATTTTATAAAATTTCTGTGGGATCTGATTGATTTTAGCTTTCAACAAGTGCTGGAAACTGATCTGAGCTATGAGTGACATTCTGATTGATATTGCACGAGACTTGGTACAAACTAAATACTACCTAAGTTCAGCATTTGATTCATTATTTCTCTAAGTTTAATTGCAAGTCACTGTTCTAAGCAACATTAAAAATACTTTCTTTCTTCTTAGAATTTCTGATTCATTATTTTGCCAATTACAGTAGTCATACAACTTCTAAATAAAATAAAAAAATCAAAAAAATCAGTGACCTATGAACTCTGCTTTCGAAATGGCATTACCTTAACCTTTGTCAGGGTAAGTATAATAGTATTGTAATTTTTTCTAACAACATTCTTGAAGATAAATATTAAGTTATTTCTGTGTATTATTTGAATTATATCAACTTATCCCAGTTTGCCCCACCTTTCCAAAGCACTCGGGTTATAGGGTTTTTATTCATTTCTATAAACTTATCAACAATATTCAAAAAAATGAGGATCTGAGTCATCAACTACCTAGGCTTATGTGAAATCTTGTCCAAGGAAAAAAATTCCATAGCTTTCAAATATATATATATAATTTAATATGAGAACTATGTCTAAAGAAATTAGAAAATATTAAATTCCTCTCATTATCTTTATTTTTCAACCTTACAGAGCTCCAGCTAGACAATATCTCAAGAAACCATAAATTGCTGTTCAAACCAACATCTAACTGTAAGCTACAGCATCATAAAAGGGCTGTGGCAATAAAACTACTAACACAGAGAGAAAATCATGTAAGAAACAAAACATTGATAATTGCAAGGGGTGAAAGTTTCTTAAGAAATGAAACCTATATTTTGGAAGGGGCAGACAAATTAAGAAATGCACTGTTTAAAAATGCTTTATTTTTCTTTACAAGTTACACTCTATAATTATTACAAGATCACAATTCTTAAGATCCAGTTAAAATTAACCTTACTTAAATTTTGAAGTTTCAAATGCAGGTGTGCACTCTACATTTGAATGGTGCATTTGCTAAAAATAGTGTATTTCCACATTAGCTAGATATATCTTGAAAGTTTAGATCATAACTCAAAACACCAGAGAATTTCTCAACATGTGATGTTGCAGTTAATAATGAATTTCTTACACACTGCATAAATTACACTTTGAAAGTGGGGTATAAAGTTAAGGAAGGTGTTCTTATGCATCCCACAAAGTGGCTAAAAGCTGTTTAATACATTGCAAGAGAAACAGTTGCAATCTCCTTTATAACAGTATCTTTCAAATAAGCCAAATTGTATAACTGTCAAGACACGCCTAACGTTTTGGGTAAAACCTCACCTACAGAAATACCAAATAACACAAGCTCTCTTGACATACCTACTATTTTAGTTAAATTTATCCCTATTAGTTCAGTGATTATTAGATATGCAATCTAATAACACAATGAACATGGTGCAACCATAATGTTGCCTGTACTACATAGCTAATGCACAGATGTGCAGAGCATTGTAGAGTTGGCCTCTACCACATAGCAGGGATTATTGTTGAATTGTATACCAGATGATCTCCCAAAACTGTAGTACCGAATAAATCTAACAATCATAAAACCATATGGCTCTCCTATAACAAATCTTGCATCTGTAATGTCTGCTCCATATCAGCCACTTCTTTTGTTACCCTGAATGCTGCTTCTCCTTTGAAAGCACTTAATGAGGATCATTCACATCAGGAGCTGATAGGTCCAGTTTGTCTGTTAGATAGTTATTAAGCACAAAGCTACACTATGGGCAATCTGTGTTGTGCCCACTGCAGAAACTGAAACCTGATTTTGAGCAATATAAACCCTGAGACATACCACTGTAGGGCCAGCTAGGTTCAAGCTCCATGCAGTATGCCTACACTGAGTTCATATGCTTAACAACAGACCACAAAAAACACATGCTGTGCATTTATTAAATGGGCAACTTTTTCTGTTCATCTGAATACAACTTTGCATTCTTCATATTCTAACCTCTTCACTGTAGCATCACTTATTCAAACATGTCAAGAAATTCCAGGACAGTCTGCCATCATGAAGATTTATCATTTTTTATATATATACAATAAAAGAACAGAGATTAAAATAAGACTTGCAAACTATTTCAGACAGTAAAAATGCTGAGACTTTGATAAGTTTTAATTTAAAAATATTCTGCAGTTGAAAGTACTTTTTGAAGAGATATTGAAAACCTCAGTTTCAATTATAACCATCCTTACTAAACCCTGCAAGATATATACCTAACCTCATAAGGACTAACTCTGTGACACTTTTAGGATACATCATAGCAGTCATTAAAACTTTTGGCACCATAATATTTACTGAATATCATGAAAGTTGAGTAAAGAAATGACTGTAGTTTCTAAAAATAGAACTGTATGTCTGTAAGAAGAGTTACAACCTCAAAATAAGAACAATATTACATCTGCAACAATATTAAATGCTGAAAATTGGCAAAGCAATGGAACCAATAGACCTTGTACTGTATTTTGTCAAAATCATGCTAGATTACAATGTTTTTTTTTCTTTGCATAACCTTAAATTAGCCCAGTATGGATTTCGGATCAAGATTTGTCTGGGCAGTGATTTATGGTAGATTTACACACACTTCTAAAGTGAGTAGAATAACTCATAGAAAAATCCATTGCAGCTTAACACAACTTATCATAAATAGTGGTATTACATTTTCTGTTGTGTTTTATTGAGCACGTACTCAACACCACAGATTTTATAACATATGGCTTACCATTCTCTTACTTCTTTTTGTTTTGCCTCTTCCTTAAGGTAGTCCCTCACCCTATACAAAGCAGCAATGCGGCATAACTCTCGAAGATCACTCCCTGAGAAACCTCCTGTCATTTTTGCTACATCAGACACACTTACATCTTCACAAACCTATTTAATTAGGTAAACAAAATAAACACATCTAACATGTGTAGTCAAATTTTATATACTGAAGGAAAAATTAAACTGTTAAATAAAGTTTAATTCTATTACCAAAGGATAGTGGTTCTGAAGCTATGGGGAGTTGAAGTGCACCAAGGGATAGTGGTTCTGAAGCTATGGGGAGTTGAAGTGCACCAAAGGAAGACACCAACTGCAATTATTATTTTTTAACTTTTTTTAAACCCATATTTTTTTGTGCATTCTGCTGGAATTATTTTCATGATGTCCTAATAATTATCATCATACCTTATAAAATTTCTGGTCTAATTATAAAAAGTGGTTAATAAAATGGTTTGGATTAGTTTTCAGCAAAAGAGACAAATGTCACTGCCCAATGGGTAAGTTGGGATTTTCAGCTTACAGCATCTGCTCGGGTTTAAGGATTTAAAAAAGGTTTGGTGACATGAAAAGAAAAAAAAAGCTGTTAGAAAAATAACTCGGAGAAAATTATCTCAAACAACTTTTGTTCCTCTTGCCAAGTCAAATCTCTTAGCAATCTTGACACATCAGACTGGTATTGCACAGTGCAACCTCTCAAATCAAACTTATGAGAGGCACACTGTGACAAAGTCTGAAAATAACAGTCACATAACGTAAGGTAATTTTGTATTTATTCATGCAGATTTTGTTAGTTCATATTTAATATTTCAGCAAATAATATTGTTTTGCTTTAATAAAAATTACGTGTTTTTGAATTCTACTCAGATTAAAAAAAAATTTCTAAGATAGGATGGGGTGAAAGAAAAAGTATATGGAACCTAGCTTATACATGCACATTAAATACACATATACTGTTCATCTACTTACTGCAGTGATGATAATGCTTAAAGGAAAAAAGCCTAATAAAATCTTAGAGTTCACTGATAGGCACCAAAGGTGCTCAGTATGCTCTTCCATTTTGAATATTAGAAACAATGGTTTATTTTATACAGTTTACAGACATGATGCTCTTAAAAATTTTACAATAAATTAGTTAAAATTGTAGAGCAACTCCATGAAACATAGTTTACAAGTTTATTTCCATGTCTTGCATAAAATCAACCTGTTTAATGAATTCTCCCAGCTTTGAGTTCACTGCTTGTGCTTTACTACCAACAAATGTAATTTCAAGTTCTTTCTCCAACCAGTAAAAAATGAATGTTTTTAACCAAACTAAAAAATTCTTTAACGCTCACTTCATCATGCTGCTTAATAATTTTGACATTTTAAAATTAAACTGAAATGCAATTTTCAACAACTTTTGTGTGAAAACTATGCCATTTTGTAAGATCAAGAAAAAATGTTTACTAGATTATAAAATAATTGGTCAAAAAATCTAGTACTGATAAGCAAAATATAAATGTTGAGAATACTTCATTGTTAAAATTCTACACAGCATAAAAAAATCATATTCTAGTAAACAATAACTTACCATTTCATTTACAAGAATCAAGTTCAGGATCCCTTCTCTTTGGGGAAGATTCTACAGAAAGAATAAGATTAACAAGATACATAGTGAAAAGACTGACAGTTTATACAAAACATATACTGTAACTCTAATCAGAGCTTTTAATGATATTTATATTGATCAAACATCTACAATGTGTAACTAATTTTAGAAAGTTTTTCTATGGTTTCTTGTGCAGTCTGAATGGAATGAAACATGTCTTGACCATAGTCTTCTAACAAGTTTTTTTGTAATTATTTTATCTTCAACCATTGGTACAAAATATAAGGATTATTTAATAAGTAGCATTCTTCACATTACCCAAACAACAATTTATAAACTGCTATTAATCAAGAAGTTTTACACTGAATTGTCCACCTGTTGTACAATAACATATAAAAGAGAAGTAAAAAAAAACAAACTATAAACAAGTCAGAATACAATATAAAAATTCACTGTGCATAACAATGAACTTGTGTTGTAGCTAAATCAGAACTTTTGACAATTACTTAAAACATCTGGTACAAAATCAAAGAATGTCCAAGATGGTAAACAACTAAAAAATACCTGGTAGAGCAATAAAAAGTGTAAACATCTGGCACAGTAAAGAACCTTTGAACAACATCTCTCCTAAAATGTGTCAAACTGCAATCACAAGTCTCTTCGTAGTTGACCAAATTAGAAAAAGACTACTGAGAAGAGATGTAGAACTATCTTTCCATGTGACAATCACAAGGTATGTGGCAAAGGAGGACACAGTGCAACTATTCCATGAAAAACAAATAAGTTCTTTGATCAGTCAAGTAACACCTCAAGCTGAATTTTACACACAATCTCAGCCAGATTTAGCATGCTCCAAAATTAGAAGTTTGGAAAAGTTAGTAATTTTGTAGGCTTGTTCTCAAGCTGACAATAATTTATGTTTAACACCAATTAGAAAGTCACAATGTAATCTGGAGAAATCACAGGAAAATGACAACCTATAGTCAGACTAGGCACGTATGCTATGATCACCCATACACAGGACTCCCATAACATAACGAACATTGTTGTCTATCATACCCTGCTAGCTAAAAAAAATAACACAATAATCAAAATAAAAACTCTTCAGAAGAAACAAATGCACAATACGTAAAAAATTTATATTTTCAGCATACAACACAAAAATATAATATACCTCTTTTAAAGTGAAAATTTCAAAGTAAAACCTTCTACAAACAGAATTAAATAAACAAGAAAAATATTTAGTTAAAAAGCTTTGCCTTTTAAAATATTTGCCCTTTAATTATTAAAGTACAATGCAAGGAACATAAATAAGGAAAGGTGTGTATAAAAAGTTGACTGTCATAGCTTCAAGAGGAAAGAACCTAGGAACCTGAAATTTTGCACCCATACTAAATGGGCCCTGAGGGCATGCACTTCAGTATTAAGACTAAGCCCCGAGGTACCCCATTTGTGACATTAATCCAGTTTGATTGAACTCCATTTATAACAACCCTCTGCTTTCTTCCATCCAGCCACTCTATCCACTTTACTAGCTTGTTCTCCACACCTATAGAGATAATTTGTTTTACAAGCTTTTTATGTGGCACCTTGTCAAATGCTTTCTGAAAATCCAGATACACCAAATCTACACTCTTACCTT
>NW_013667292.1:8541-27698 GCF_000517525.1 Limulus polyphemus | reverse complement strand
CCATGTGACTATCCAATAAAATTCTAAACTTTGTTAAATGATTTTGAAAAACATCTTTTAACAAACTTTCCAGAACTTTTCCCACAACCAATGTAAGACTAATGGGTCTATAATTAATGGGACAATTTTTATCACCTCCCTTGAAAAGAGGAGTTATATTAGCTACTTTCCAATCCTCTGGTACCTGCCCACTATTCAAGGAGTGACAAAAAATAGTAGCAAGTGGCACACATATCCAATCTTTGACCTCCTTCAAAACCCTTGGGGAAATATTATCTGGCCCAGTAGCCTTATAACTTTTTAAACTTCCTAATTTTTTCTTAACCAGCTCAGAATTAATGCAGTCATCTTGTTTGATCTCTGTTTCCATTTATTATCTGTTCAAGATGTGGAATACTGCTTAAATCTTCGTTAGTAAAAACCGAAGAAAAGGCAAAATTTAATAACCCAACCATCTCATAATCATCAGATACTAGACTTCCTTCATCATCCCTCAAGGGTCCTACCCCCATCCTAACATTTTGTTTAGCCTTAATGTATCTAAAGAAATCCTTACAGTTAATTTTTACATTTTCAGACAACTTTTTCTCATACATCCTTTTTGATGTCCTAATTTCACCAACTTTCTTGATCTTCTATAATCTTCTAAATCTCCTGTCATACTGGTCAATTTAAATTTCTTAAATTTATGATGCTTTTCTTTCATTTTATTTCTTAAACTCTTTGTGAACCAACCTGGTTTTTTACTTGCAGCTACCCTTTTCTTTCTATAAGGAACATGTTTACATTGAATATTTAAAAATTTATCATCAAAAATTTTCCATATCTGATGAGTGTCTCCAAGTAACTCAGCTGCCCAATTCAGATAATTCTTGTCATGTACCTTCAAAATTCATTTAGACATAGTATGTGATGCAAGGTTTACTACACAATGTAACTCTATATACACAAGTACATTCAGACACACTAAAACCATGTAGCATATACAACACACATTTAAACATACCAAAATTCTTATAGCATGTAAAGCATAACACACATCCAGACATGCTGAAATACTTGTAAAATATACATTACACATATCTAAACATCCTATGTCTTTGTAGCACATGGTTACTGTTCATACTTGTTTGAAGTACAAACATCAGAACACCATGACACACACACACACTTTGACATTTAAAATCCTTGTAGCATGTATGGCACATCACACCCAGCATCTTACCGGAAGTCCTACATTAAACATTGCTGGCATTCGACGAAGGATAGCTCTGTCAACATCTTGTGGTCGATTGGTGGCCCCCATGATGATCACTTGACATTTGGGATCAGTGATTAACCCATCCCATAAACTCATGAACTGGGCTTTCATCATAGCTGTTGCTTCATGGTCGTGAGTGTCCCGGGAACGCAAAAAGGAGTCTAAGACAGTAAAAAGTAAACAAAAAAAAACCTACTTAAAACTATGGTACATGTTGTTTGCAATCAGTCACAAATTTTTTATTGAAATCTGACAGTACAAACAACATTTAAACAGACAAATTTTATATTAAAACTTACATATTGCTTTAAAAATTCAATAACTTACAAGCTTTTTGGTAGTAATCGACCTCAATATTCAGACACTGTAAACTTCTGAATGAAAAATAAATAATCAGTATTCTTTTAAAATAAAATGACAATTTTAAGACTTAACTCTTTCCATATGGAATCAGTCAATGTAATTGACTTTTAATATGTTTTGTGTATCTTCACAAAACCTGGCAAGCTCTCAGTAAACATCACAAGTCTTTTGTACACAAAAAAAAAATCTGATTTTTAATGAAGAACTTTCACTAAAGGTTTGTCTGTGAATATCTGGAGTCATTGTTGACTGATCTGACCACAAAGTGATTTTCATGTTAAGAATAAAAATACTTTTCTTCATCTGAAAATTTTTCAAATTTCATTTATATAACCTCTAAAACCTTCTACATATCAAATGTTTTTTTTTCAGTAAAACTTTAAATTTTATCTGTTATTTTCTCAATCCTAACTCTACATGGACTCAGTAGATTTGACCAACCTTGCAATAACCATTAAAAAAATATGAAATAAATCTAAACTACCCTTTCTTTCTTTCCAGAATGAATGTAGACTGTAACAGGAAACTACAACTGTTTACCCTAAATAACTTAAAACTGGTAACATTGACATCTGTTTATATTTAACTTTATTGTTTTATTGCCCTTTGAGCCATGTCTAACTAATAATACCACCACACAAGTTGTAAATCACTTGGTGAACACATAGCTCACATCACTGCATTGAATGACAAGAGCATACTTTATGAAGAACTTCTATTTTTTTTCATTATCTAACCTAATAAGTTTCTAATTTTGACATTTTACTTTTATAACAATAAATGAAGAATATACATAAAAAACAATAAATACAGTACTTATCTTCGACCTCGTTTTTTTTTTTTTGTTGCCAATTACCAATGAAATTTAAGCCTACTTTTTCACATTTTTTGCAAAATCTCTCCAGAAATAAATGAGAAATTACAGAATGTGAAAAAGTTAGAATCAGCATAAGAGCAGTTTGAAGGAATTTTCAAAAAAATGATCTACATTAACAAGATGCAGCCTAGAAGCTTAATATACCATAGGAAACAAAGAATTTAAACTTTTCAAAAGACGAGAGAAATTGGAAAAATGAATAGGACAATAAGTAATTTAATGCTGAATAAGATGTACTTAAAGGAAAACAAAAGAACTCTGATTTAAACGTTATGAAAGGGCCAACTAAAAGTACTAATGATAATTCAAATGAACATATGAAGTACCAGTTGAAAAGCAATGTACAAAAAGAGGAGTCAACTAATATATGATAATTTTGGGGAATTTTACAGCACAAACTATTAGAAATACCAGTTGATAATCTTAAAACACTTATAGCATCCATGAGTAATCAGTATCACAAAGTTAAGGTTATAGGAGGATCTATTAAAAATTTCTTATTGATTTTTGTGTCTAATAACATAATAATGAGCATAAATACATGACAACCAAAACAACAATTTTCTTTTGTATCCTCTCTTGAAAACTTGAATACTGATACTTTGAACTCAAACTTATGACTGGTATTGTATGCACACATATATATATATGTGTGTGTGTGTGTGTTTCAAAGGTGGGGTTCTAATTTGTGAGACCAAAGGCCAATATAAAGCACAATTAACATGCTAATACTATGAAGGTATGGGGCATGTGACTATTTTAAGCCAAAAAATGCTAATGCTTCATCAGAAGAATGTAGACTTTGTAGAAAACATTAAATACCATAAGCAGCTGTGCTATAACTATATAAGCATAATTTTTTTACATCACAAAAATAGGAGGTGATATACATATGAACATAAACACATGCATATAAATAAGTAATTATGTCTTCATGTGGTGTGAAAGCTAGTCACAAACTACTTTTACTTACCAATTTCATCAACAAATATGATGCAAGGTTGTATCTTAACTGCCTAAAAGAGATAAAAATTATAATTAAAATTACATAATAAAATATATTTTAATATTTCATTCCATGGATTCATGATAGGTCAAATTAGATTCAAAAATAATTACTTCATGACAAGTTTGTATACACATAAATTTCAGTGTTTTCAAAATTTTAATAATGATATCTAGATAATGCTGTACTTTGATGTCCACTATTACTGTATTTTAAACTTCTGAAACACATTAAAATTTAAGCTATAAGTTATTTTTTTTCAAGTTGCATTTATTAGAAAAACTCACAGATAGTATTTATCTGACGCATTTAGTTCAGGAAATTAATGAAATGAACAATAGCCATAAAAAAAGTTAAGAAAGTTGCATTAGTGCTTCGAGAAACAATTTGGCATTAAACATTGAAAAAATTACCGTTACTCTCCAGATAATAATAAAAAACGTTTTATTCCTGCCAATGTTTCACTATTGAAACTTCCTCAGGACTAGTAGTACTTTTAGAAACACTTAACAAAATAAAAACACACACACACACATATATTAAACTTTGAATTGTGACTGTAACTTTTATTAGTTTATAGTAGGAACTTTAAACATGTAAACATGACCATTAACTTCACCATGAAAAAGTCAGTACAAAACTATTCCATTTGTTTTACATAATTCAGCCTACCAACTTCAGGACACAAAAGACAGCTTTCAGCTTCAAAAGACAACATGAATATGTTTGCAAGCAATGCAGGTCAAGATGGATAAAAATTACAAAAGGAAATTGATGTGGTACATTTTTTAATAAGTATCAGCAAAAATTAATAGTGATGTACAAAAAGAGGAGTCAATTAATATATGGCAATTTTTGGGAAATTTTACAGCACAAATGATCAGAAATACCATGCAAAATTTGTGCAGCAAATAGTTTGGAATAAGCTGTCGTATTGTTGTTTTCAAAAATTCCAAACTGAGCTTTTTTGAGTCATATTTACGGTAGGTATCAATCACGTATTGCACACTATAGCAAATACATTTCTTTCTAAACTATTTATGCATCACAACATTCTATGCGGCAACAAGCAAAAATGTCAGTGTCCACTATTGGCTACAATAAAATGGCCTATAGTTGATAACTTAATTTTTTCTTTATACAAGTGCCAAGTTGATAGCCTACTAATATATCAGTGCACCTCTAGCTAAAACTTGTAAATCAGTAACCAACATTTAACACTTAGACAAAAAGTTTATTTTTGTCAAACTGCTTATACAAAAAGAGCATTAAATATTTAAGATTCACAAAAACACGATTTAAAAATGTTTTTAATCACTTCAAATCTGCAACAATGGTGAACTTTAACAAGTTCATATTCATAACTTGCAATATAAAAAAGTTGCACTAAAACACTTGATATAGCATGGCCATATGGAGAAATTAGTATAAAGAGTTTTACAGACTTTAATATATTTTCCCTAAACTTAAAAACTTATCAAACTTATGTAATTTGAAAGTGTTTGTCTTTAATTCCAAAAATAGAATAGAGTACAGCTAAAAAATGCTAGGTATATGATAAATAACATGGAGCAAATCTAGTAATTTACAACTTCATGAATTTGTATTTATAGCAAAACTACTAAGGCTGTCTGCCACTATCCCTAATTTTCAGCTGCTGACCAGAGGGAAGGCAGAATTAGAAGCACCAATACATGCTAATCATGAATTTGTATTTATAGCAAAACTACTAAGGCTGTCTGCCACTATCCCTAATTTTCAGCTGCTGACCAGAGGGAAGGCAGAATTAGAAGCACCAATACATGCTAAGGGATTGACGATCCTTCTTATAATGCACCCAGAGTTTAAAGTGTGGGGAATATTTTGTGGTATTTCATGGATTTGATCATGGCTCATCAGCTTCAAAATCCAGAGCTACATGTATACCATAGGGCCAATCTGTGCTTCTGCTACCTGAGAATTAAATGCTTTATATTACATATAAAAATGGGGTACAACTAGCAATTGACACACATTTAATATGTTTGGTACCAATAGGACACAACTGATAATCTACCTAAGACTTAAATATTTCAAGATAAATAATACTGGCATAACTAGCAATTGACACACTATTAACCCTATGTGTAAGGGAGGGTCAAAGTGTGCACATCATAACCTTTTCAGAGTTGTAATCAAAATGTAACATAGTTTATAATTCAAAGGTTTATATTACACAAGTTTTAATTTCTTAATTTCAAAATCAAATATTTGAATAAATTCTCAATCTTCACTCCTCTGTATTATGTGATGTCTGTGGTCCAAATTGCCCACTTTAGATTTTATGTCTACCCTTCTGAATGTCCCTCCAATAACATACTTATACTGGTAAGCTAGAATATAAATTTCTAGTTTCCAAGCTTCTTTCTTTTACTGAGATATAAGAAGTCAAATACACATGCAACACCCCACTTACCTCATAGTGTCCTTTAAAAAATGTCAATAATTCTCTCTAACATTTGCTATTGGATTTTTTTAAATCAACAGAAAGAGTAGATTGTTAGGAAACTTGTTTAATTTGTTGCTTGTAATTACATATTTGGTCTCAGTTTCATTTTTTTACTAAGTTAGAAAGCCAGTTAAATTAGTTATTTTAGGATATACTATACTGTTATATTGCTTGATATATGTTTTATGTTCTAAATTGTATATCTGAAAGTGCCAAGACATTTTATTCGAAGAACTAACTCAGTGAAAAAAGTAAGGCCTTGCTCAGTTATGTTTTGAACTCACAAAGATCATGCAGGTCATGTACATGGCTTGTAGTGTTTACAACTTATGGTTAATTACTTCCAGTTGTACATATTGTTTTTGAAGAGAGAATTATTGCTCAAGTAGGTTGTAAGTACAATAAAACCATATATTTACAGAAAATAGATATTAAAAGGTTAAGAGTTGAAACTTTGAAGAAAAATTATATAAAACTTGGAAATTATGCATCAACAAAAGAAAAACAAAGGGTACTTTTCAACATTCATTTCACTGTTCATTGACCATAATTGATGATTTCACTTCAGTGTTAGGGATAGACAAAATAACAAATAAAATAAAGTTTTACCAAAAAAAAAGATTTGATATTAATTGAGGAGGCTTTAGAGGTTATGCAAATGAAATATGAAAATTTTACGATTTAAAAAAAGTATTTTTATTCTTAACATGGAAATTACCTTGCACTCAGACAAGTCCAAGTCAGACTGATTCAGTAAAATCACAGGCAACTCGAGTAAAAATTCTTTATTAAAAAATGAAATATTTTGTGTACAACAGACATTTATTAAAAGCTTGCCAAATTTCTTGAAGACATACATTGTAAAACCAGAATTATAGCAAACATAAATTCTCCAATAAAGGATAGGTCCAATGAACTAGCCATGTACACAAAAGTTAATATGTTAGGTATTACATAAACTTGTTGGATTATAATTAGTAATCTACCTAAGACTGAAATGTCCAGTACAAATGTGTTTTTAGAAAAAGCACAGCAGAGTCACAAATAACAGAAAACAAAAACATTTTTCAAATGCAACTAATCTAAATCTTTGTAGACAAAGTAAGAAATTGTTTTCTTGTTGAATTTTTAACTTACCAGTGAGAACACTGCTGCTGCTAACTTTTGAGACTCTCCATACCACTTATCAGTGAGTGAGGAAACTTCTAGGTTTATAAACCGAGCTCCTAAAAAATATGCATAGTTCATTAAAGCAGTCTGGAAGTAAAGTGAATGAAAATTACTTAGTCATCATATAAAAGAAAAAAAGGCTGCCTTTTCTTAAATAGGGTACCTTGAAAAACACCATAACATTACTGAACAAATAATTTTTAACCAGAAAGTCATAAATTAACAACATAGAAATTACCTCCAAACAATGAACAACCACAAGTTAACTCCATCAGTTTTTAATGCACACCCACCTGCTTCTTTTGCTGTAGCTTTGGCTATCATTGTTTTCCCACATCCTGGTGGCCCATGGAGAAGAACACCTTTATAAAATAACAAGAATGCAAAATGTTTGTTCTAGAAGAGCTTTAGAAACAGGATGACACACAAAGAAGGAAATTGGATAATTACAGCCTACTAATTAACAAGTAGAGTTTAGAAAATTATCATGTTGCTTATTCTCTAATTAAAAGTTTAAAAAGCTCTAGGTATAGTAAATTCAAGGATACATTAAGTACAATTTACTGTTCATGGTTTCTTAAATTATAAAGATACTTTGAGAGCCTTTTTTATAATCTACATATTTACACGTTCTTTCAGCCATGAAAAAGTTTAAAATATTCAGTAAATTAGTCTTAAAACAACCAGTACTCCAAATGTGTACTGTCTGTACATACCATTAAGTCTATATTTGGTTAAAAAAATATATTGAAATACCTCAAAAACTAACCAACTATCTTTACAAGGAAAAACAATGTTCATCACTGACTAGAAAAAAGGCTTATTTCCTTTGTTACTCTGTCAAGAATGCTTTCATACTCCTTTTATAGTAATGCTCAACAATATACATCATCATTTAGCAACAAAATTATCACCCGATTGTTCTTAGGCCAGCCATGGTACTTATGTTGAATGCTCAATATTCATGTTGATTTGTTAGAAAGGTTTTTTTTGTTTAATTCAGAAGTTTTATGACAATGAGTTGTAGCCAAAAGCAAAAAAGATTTACCAAGTAGTGTTTCAGTTATGTCTTGCATTACATTTAATGTATTAGGCCTAATGCTTAAATTAGATTACAAATAGGCCTACTATTACTAAAGTTATAGTTAATGTTTAAAAAGTTTTAAGTGGTGAATAAAAGTTAACTAATAAATATTCTTTTGGTATTTTAACACATATTACCTAATTGGCCTTAAAACATAAAGAAAAATTATATTTATTTTATTTATAAAATCATCGAATGTAAGGATAGCAGTGTTATGGTTGCCTTGATGTATGGTGCTTAGTTTGGTTTCCTTATTACAGGAAAAATATAAATATTTCATATAGTTTTGAGAGGAAATAATTGAATTGTACTAAACAAGATTTAAAAGTTTTTTAACTTGTTTTTACCAAAGCATAATAGAATTAGATTTAATTTCATTAAGGCAGTCAAAACTGTTAAGAGTTTGTATAATCTTCTGTTGAGATATGAAATGAATGAAAAACCTGGCAATATAAACTTGAATACTAGAGATAGTAGGTTTAAACTTTGGAAGCCTAGATAGAGAACTGTTCTTCAAAAATGTTTGGTTAGAGTTACAAACATGCAAGTTGATGTAATAATAATAACTTGTAATGCTTAATCTGCCTTGACCAAACCCAGCACTCCTTGAACTCACTAACCTTTTGAGACCAATGGTCTACTTACTAATATACCAGGGCCTCAAGCCCAAAGCAAGTAGCTTAACTAAATGTTCATGAAATCCTCTTTCCATGTATAAATAAATTTAATAATTGTCATGATGCAAAACACAACCTCTGTAACTCACCAACTTGTTTCTCCATTTGTTTACTCAGGTGCTAACTTGTAAAAATCAGAAATATGTGAAAAGCCTGACTAAGAATTTGAACTCCAACTCATATTGATGTCTTGAGACTAGTGGTGTACCTATCAAGCTTTCAGGGCTTCAAGCCCCAAGCATACAAGTTTCCACTTAATTCATTATAACATGAAGTATGAACTTTTTGCTTATTTCGGATAGGTTTATGGACTTCAGGAGCAACAGTTAATTTGGCTTTGATGTTTTGGTGTCTGATATGCAAATGTTTTTTAAAAAGAGTGCACCTTATTACTTAAATACTACTCGATACTTACAGCAAATATTATTCAGATATATTTGAAAAGTATATACTTTTTCAATGATAGAAGCATGGCTATTGTGGAAATTGAAAATTACTGATAAAGTCTTTAGAGTTCTTGGTTCTATTTATAGAAATTCTGAATTTAAGAATACTAGTGTTATGGTTGCCTTGAATGAACTTAATATCTAGTTAAGATGGTTATTAAAAGAGACAGAGAGCATTAAGTCAAGAAATACCAGTGAATACTGAAATGGATTTTTATTCTTTAGCTTTATACCATCCAATAATTATCAGTTAACAAGAGATTTACATATTATGTTCAGGAGAAGATGTACCACTATTAGCTGTTTTGTACAAGTGTTATTATATTAATGCACACAATTTATAGCAACATGTGTGATGCTGTAAGCCTTAAAGAAAAAAAAAAAGGGTGTAGACCAAAGTGTTAACATTTTCCCTACAGGAAAATGTGTTTCTGACAGATAACTTCACATACAGAATAGCTTGATTACTTCTTTCATGCATCTCCCTATGATATTTTCATGCCACTAGCCTTGGGCCACCTCACACCTAAAAAACATGCAGTTAACATCATCATGTGACAATAGCCCTACATCAAAAGGAGGGCAACACGACCTCCTTGTGTTCTACTTGAAGAAGGGGGAGGATATGCACTGGGGAGGCCCAGAGAAGTGCCTAGATCCCTGTCAAATGCCTGTCAGAAAAGTCTTTTACTGGAGACAGTGCAATGGGTGGCCACGAATCCTATTTTTAAAAGCTGGCATGCATTAGCCACATCCCAGGTGCCGGCTTTTTCTATGATAGTCCATAGAAGGTATGGTCTAGGTAAACTAAATAATTTTAATGCCATAAGCATAAGTGATGATCTTAAGAAACACCCCATCTCAACAGTGGGTATCGGTAGAGCCAGGGCAAATGGGTTGAGCACTTTCCGTTACCTCTGGCTCAACACAGATTTGGGTAAATAAGCATATCCTTGGAGGCAGCACCAACCATCTGATGGGATCTTATAAAAGTGAAGAAGGTGAAGGAAAAAGAAAATGTACTTACCGTTCTCAAAGAGGGTCTGTAGAATGAAGAACAGTGACTGGAGGGAGTCGAAATCCCGTAAAAGATGAAACAGCAACATAATGGGATAATGGGAGATGAATATGCAGATTAGATTTGTCCACATGCCAGTCTGAAGGATCTTGTCCAAGATGCAAGACAGTGAGATAGATGATGAATCTGATGTGATGAAATGTGAAAGAGCCTGTGAGCATCAATATCCAGTCAAAGAAGTTAGCAGTCTCATCCTATAAAAGCAGAAGATGAGAGGTCTCTGAACAAAAAGGAATACCATGGTAGAAGCAAACGATGATGGGGACCCCAAAAGGGAGATGTACATGCCAAGTAATACTAAACAGCCTGAACTGGACACAGAAGACAATCTAGGTCCATATGAGCACAGAGGTCAGAAATTGAAGGGAGGCAGGTAGGAGAAAAAGACTGAACACCTTCCTGAGCAGCCAAGGTTTGAGGAAGAAAGACCCAGTCTGGGTAGAGGAGTTAGTAAGTACGATAGAAGAAAATGTGGAAAGCATCAATAGCATATACATCCAAATGACAATGACCACAGGTAAGAAGGATAAAGATGTATGTTTTCAGAAAAAGATGGTATAAGATACATGAAGCCAACAGCTTGAATTAAGCGTGTGTAAGTGTCTGTAGTACCACAATTACCCTTTAACAACTGCTACCCTTTTTAAATACCTTCTGCGCATATCACAGAGTGATACAGAGTTACATTCATAAGTTAATTAAACCAATTTACTCTCAATGTATTTTTATGAAATTAGCATTATTATTATTATTCTTTTGTTGTGAAAGAAACCTTTGAAACAAACAACTAAATCTTCAGTGTTCAGGTCACATGACACGCATATTGTTGAAAGACAGTATGTTTGATTGCTTATGTATTATTATAGCTCTCTCTTTGTACCTCTACAACAGTCTAGTCGAAGCTCTATGCATACAAGGTAAAATTTCACACATTATTTTTGTTTCTCAACTGCTAAAATTCTTAGGAAATGATTTAATCCCCCCTCCCCCATCTGCTAGACACCAAGATCACATTCCAAAGTAATCTGTTGCTAAGTAACAGGTTTTTCTGTTCTTTAATGGAATTCTTATAACCAACAAAAAGAGCAGAATTCACAGTTACTCTCCAGGTTAAATGAGACACAAGTACTAGATTATTTTTCAAATGACAAGTATATTTCCATTGCCATTTGTTGTAGATAGCAGCATCCCCAGAAATTGGCTATTGTTTCACACCTTATACATATTAGTTTGATAGACAGTTAAATTGCATGTAGGTTTTACTTCTACATTTTAGTTAATTATGTGTTGTGTTTTAAAATTCATATTTGAAAGGTTTAATGATTTTCATTAATTTACTTATTCTTCTCATATCTCATTGGATCTAAACATATGGCATGTGCGAAACATTTTGCCCTCTAGCTAACAAGTCTCCTGTGAACAATTGTAAAATAGCCCGCAGGCCATTACGAGATGTTTCGGCATAAATAATGAAAGACAAAGAATGGAAAGGAAAATTTAAAATTAATTATTAGTGAAAAGATAAAGATGTGAAGTTATGCACGAGACAAAGAAGACTTCCAGTGAATTTTTGGGAAGAGTTGATATGTTTATTTTAAACATTTCATTACACTGTATTTTGATGATAATAGCTAGGTTTAGTAGTGATATAGTAGAGAAAATGGATAATAAATTAAACATTTATCTTATAAAACTTTTGATATTAATTTATAAGGTTCTAGAGATTATGCAAATGAAATGTGAAAATTGTAATATAAAAAATAGTATTTTTATACTTCATATAAAAGTCACCTTGCAGGTAAATTATTCAGAGTCCAAGTGCAAATAACTACATTAAATAATAATTGTTTTATTAGAAATAGTAGAAAAAATCAAAATTAAATATTCTATTTTTCTGAAACTACACGCTTTTAGGAAATATCTTGTTACATTTCAAACAATTTCACCCACTAGTTCTATTTTTGGAACAAAATATAACAATAGCAACATTAGGTTCTTAAAATTTGGGGATGCAGTAGCAAAAAGACTTAAGGTTAGGAATAGCAGTAGGACAAGGGGATCAGGGAAGAAATGAGAATCAGAACAAAGTGAAGAGAACAGGGGAAGAAAAAACTTGATTGTAATAGGAAAGGTAAAATGTAAATGATAAAACTGCATAATGATAATCAGCAATGGTGAAAACTGACACTCTATGGTTGAACAACAATGTGAAAAATACTGAAAGGTGAGCCACAGTAGAACGACACAGAGGAAGGCAATGTCAAATGGACAAATGTCAAAAACACTTGCCACTTCTATTAATAGATGAACAGAATTGAAGGATGACAGGAATGGGATAAGAAAAAGGCTACACCATTGGAGAGTTGAGTCTTGTGGGTGATTTACCAGACAAATCCTAAACGTGAAGATGAAGGGACAACAACCCAGGGTGAAAGAGAGACATATGTCATTAGAGGAAGAGAGAGCAGGAACAGGTGAGAGAAAGTGGAGGGGGCCTGGATGCCAATAGATGAAGCAGAGGAAACTAGGGTTATGCAGGTCAAAGAGGCACCACTAACAGGATCCAACAAGGAGTGTCATGTATCAAAGCAACAATTCAGTGAAGGAGATAAAGAAAAGGATAGACATATAGAAAGAGGTGAGACTAATCTTGGGTGAGAGCAGAGCATCAATTTCCAGGGCCAAAGAATGAGGAACTGGAGACCAGAAGAATGGAAGTTTGGTGTTGAGAGGAGTGGAAAGGCATCAATGAGTGGCATGCCCGACTGAGAGCAAACCCAATGAAAAACATAAGGATGGAGATATCACTCTGTGAGTAGGATTTCGTCCAGCCAAAAGAGATGACCTGCCACCATGTTCATATTCACATAATGAGCTATAAGAAGAACCCGACGAGGATGAGCCCAAAATAGCAGGTCCAATGCACAAAAGCAGAGACCTGGAATGAGTACCCCTCTGACAGTTGATATAAGAAATGACTATGGAATTGTTGGAGTGGTTCAGGACCAACTGATCTACAAGAAGAGGAAGGAAATGTGAAAATGCCTGATGTACTGCAAAAAGTTTGAGCATGTTGATGTGGATTCAATCCTCCTCCAGAGCCCACATACCCAAAGTCATGTCATCATTCAGAGATGTGCTCTAGCCCAACAGAGAAGCATCTGTGAAAAGATGGAAATCTAGTTGGGAAGTGGCAAGGAGATGCCTATTGTGGTATTAGCATGGTTGAGAAGCCTCGAAAAGAAGCGTGGAGAAGCACAAAATGAAGATCAATGGGACCTTTATGGAGGAGGCACGCATGCATATGGCCTAAAGGAATGAGTGGTTAAAGAAAAGTCAGAGTCCCCAGAAGCAAAAGAACCTCATACATAGAATGTAACTGATAAGCACAAATCTTATTAACTAGATATTCCATCACTCAGGTAAAGTGGTGAAGGCTGATTCTGACAGAGAGTAAAGTTGAAGAACACACCCAAATGTACCAAATATTGGGTAAGTGTGAGAAAAACTTGGAATGCTTGACAAACCAAAACTCCTACAAAAGAATGTAAGTTTGAGGGAAGGAATTCTCCTGAGAAGAAGCAAGGAGAAGCCAATCAATCATTCATATAATGGAGCTTCAGCCCCAATTCGTGAACACAGTGGATGAATGCCCCATGACTTAATTGAAAACATAAGAAGCAGACACAATGCCAAAAGGAAAAACACAGAACTGGAAGGTTCAATCCCAATGTACAAAATAGAAAGGAGATCCAAGACTGCATCCTTGAGATGTTGAAGATAAATTAATGGAATTAAAGGGAGGAGGAAATGAAATACAAAAAGTAGAGAAAGAGAATAAAAGTGGAAAGATATGCTGTAAATGGAGACCAAAGGCTGGCAGAGCAAGACAGGTGGGTTCCTACTGGGCCAAACCTGACAGGATAGTCACTGATGAGTGATGACCTTGACATCATGAAGTTGGAAGATGGGAAAAAGAAGAAGATCATGAAGCATAAATGGGAAGGCTAGACGTGGATTTTGTAATCCTAAGAACAGGAACAGAAGGGTGAATTTGAGAATAATGAGAAACCAAAGCAGACAATGAGGACTGATACTGAGCCACCTCAGCCTGTGTCTCCAGTGAGTCAGAAACATTCCAAAGACCTCAGAGTAAAGAAAAGGGTCCCAACAAAAAATCACAGAGCTAAGAGAGAAGTAGGCAAACATCAGTTAGGAGGCCAGCCTATTGCAATAGGTCCCAACAGCAGATAAAACAAGTATGGACTAAAGTGGTGAAAAGAAGAGAACAAATGTCTCTAGAAATTCCTTCCGGAGCATAATGAAGTGATAAGAGGTAATGTAGGAGGGTGGTAATACAGAGATAAAGGTGGGAAAATTGGGCACTAGAAAGGGAAATAGAAATTAAGGTAAAAGCAGGTGAAAGAGATTCCAATGATTGGAAATCAAGGAATGGAAACAAGGAAATAGAGAATGAAAAGAACATACCTGTGAAATCATTTCAAGGAATATATTAAAAAGGTGAGGATTTTCCACCACAGATAAAGCAGTGCCCAGGGAAGCAGCTGGTCGAAATCCTTGTCAATGAGGAGAAGGAACATTAGCCAAATGACTGGGAGGAGGAGAAGGCCCAGTGTGCATGAAGGAACCCACAACACATTGAACAATGGCTCTCACATCCTACACAAACAAAAAACCTCCAGTAGCCATAGGTCTCATGTTAGTAACATCATCATGGGGAAAAGTGGAAGTTACCATTACTTGACAATTCATAATGGCAGATAAGCAAAATGTTTTTTTAGTGAAATTAAATAAAGCAGTTAAACTTGAACTAAACTTAATTTTCAAAAACTATTGAAAACCTCACAAACAGTTTAACAATTTGAAAGATAAGTCTGTTTGAGACAATGCCAAGGAAGAGAATGTTGTTTTGAGTGCATGTGTTTAGGGGGAGCTACTGTACAAGGAAGTTGTGTTGCCCTCCTACTGATGATGGGCTATCATACCATGACGATGTCATCATGCACTTGTGCAGTAAAATTTAAACACATTTTTTTAGGGGGGGAGATAGCTCAAAGCTAGCAGCATGCAAATCTCATAGATAAAAGTGTGAAGGATTCAAGCTATTCTGTATGTGCGTGTAATGTATTGTCTTGGAATTTTGCATTTAGATAAACTATTTATTTTCTAGAGTTGTATTATTCATTAAATCAAGGTATAGTTTCAGCCCACCAGTCTGCTCTGCAAATTCTAAAAAGCAAAATAAAAATAAATCAACTTTAAAAGTTGAAGTACAGGACATGTAAAAAAAATTGTAGCAAAACATTTATATTTCAACAAAATGTCTTTTACCTTTTGGTGGTTGTATCAATGAAGATCCTTGAAAAAGTTCTCTCTTCTGAATTGGTAGTATAACAGTCTCTCTGATCTCTTGGATGATATCATCCAATCCTGCGATGTCACTCCATGAGATTCCTATACTTTCAGGATCCACTAATTGGGCAGCAATGGACAATTCATATTCTGTCAACTGAAGCACAAAACATTCAAGAACAAGTACCTATTTTCCTAAATGAAAAAGCAAGTACTAAAGCAGTAGGAATTAATACTTTGTAGTCTGTTAAGGCTTATAAGAAGATCAAGATATAAAACTTGAATGGTATTATAAGAATATACGGAAAGGGAGCACTGAGAAAGGGGAGGAAGGAGGAGTGCATGATACAAGAATGGGCCATAATAGGGTTGGGAATGTCAAAAACAACGAGTAAAACTGACAAGAAGGTACCACTTTGGACTATAACGAGGTAGAAATGCTCCCGAATACTGACAGTCGCAAAATCCGTCGCCAAATGAAGGGCAAGGAAGAATTGGAGGAGGAAAATTCACAAGAGTAAACATTTCACACTCCCAAGAATATCCCACAAATAGAGAAGCCAAGAAAGGGAGGATACGAGTCTTTCCCCCAAACCCCACAAAGGTCCAGTAGATGGTCATGGTGAGGAGAGGTGTTAAGGAAAAGGTAACAAAGAAAATGTGGAAGGGGTAGATGCAAACGGGAAAAATGGGCCTGGAAAAATTACATTACATTACCAGGGTGTGATCCCTATGCCAGAATAAAAGACTCGAAGGATTGAGTCTAAGAAAAAATTCACAGCTCGGAATGTAACTGGATTATGAACTAAACTGCATAGACCTTGAAATCCATATAGGAAGGGTATCCTAACAAACAGACAAAAGGTATCATACCTGGGTAATTATTTCAAGAAATAGTTGATAAAAAATATAGGAACATTCATAGGCATAGCCTTTGACTGCATGGCAAAGGAAGGGGGTGTTAAAAGGCAGTTCAAAAGGTCATCATACAAACCAGACACATCAAGGAGTGGTAAATCTGGCCCTGGTATAAGAGCCATATATGGCTGCATGATAGAATTCAGTTCATGGCAAAAGAAGGCAAAAACCATCTCACTGAAATACCAGAGCCCAAATCCACAGAAATGACAGTTGTTTTACAGTGGCAAGTGTTACAAGTAGTTGTAACACTATCCTGAGAATTCAAAGAAAAGAAACTTCAGTGGATAACACAAATTCAATCTACAAATTATCACAAAACAATGCAGAATATAAAAACAACTAAGTCATTTGTTGAACAAATTAGGCAAGTAAAGACAAGCAAAATTAAAATACATCTGCACTCACGTGTGCCAAATCAATAAGTGAAAATTTAGTTCTACACTACAGAGGGAGTCAGCTGTGCTAGGAGGGTGTGTTGCATGCTACATTGCAATAGTAATACATGCAAACACAAAGCTAGTGGTGAGTGAAAACCTGTGCATATAGAGGCAGTAGTTGTCAAGATAAACTATTATGTGAGTTGTGGTAAGTTATCTTATCAGAATGGTCAATCATATAGTTTTTTCACAAATTTTAATTTATGGAAACATCATACAATCTCTACATACCATATGCACCTTTGTACAGGCCAATCAATATTCCAGAATTACTATGAAATGTTATGTGCTAGAATTAGAAAACTTGAAACTGATCATTGTTGGCTCACAGAACTTCACTGGATCCTTATCAGATTACAGTATGAGAATAATAACTCACAAACATTAAACTAATTACAAATTTAAAATACAATTACAAGTTTTATTTGCTAAGAGTTGTTTCAAAACTTGTCACAGATACTCAACCAATTAACAGTACAGAAAAAAAAAGAATATAGGAAAACTATAGCTACATATAAAACCAAAAAAAAAAAAAGAAAATAAATCCTCACATGTGTACATGTTGAGAATAAAACGTTTATTATTATATACCGATACATAAGCAAATGCCCTTCAATAGGTTTGTCTACAAAGTTTATGGCAAAGCAAAAAAAATCATAATTTATCATAAGAGCATACTGATAGAAGTTTCAGTGCAATAAATACTTTAACATGTAATTACTTGCACAGTTGTAAGTAAATCTGAAGGTATCTGCTCAAAGGTAACTTTCAGAAAAGGCAAGCAGTGGCTACACTTATTTCCTGAGTGCTGAGCTTCTTTATTTTCATATAGCACTGCTTATAAATTATTTTCACATTCTTTAACATTTCTGGAATTTCTTAAAGGTAAGTATTATCTGCCTGAATATTTACAATTTATGTTTACAAGCTCTTTGTTAAAGGTTAATATCTTCTAGTAAAGAAAGATCCTTTGCAAAGATGCAAAGCTGTGTTAAACATTCTGAGAATGATAATAATTAGACCATATATTGCTTTGTAGAGGAACAGCTATATATAAAATAGTATTATAAAAGACTTGTGTGATTACAGATGTTGACAGTCTATAACCTTTGAACGATTAGGTACAAAAATAGATGAACATATTGTCCATCAGTATGAATATATTCAGTGAAAGACATAGCTCATGGTAGATATTTATGTAGATCTTCATTTCTCAAAAGTCACATGTTGCCTTGCTCAGTAATAAACAGATGCAGAAGCCTGCAAGGCAACATTTCCATATTCACTATTCTTCCTAGTGATTAATGTTCCCTATTAGGTTATTTTCTGTTTTGTTTTTTTTTGCTTTTGAGCTCTTATTAACTTTGTGCTATATATCATATTCAACAACACTTTGTATGGTTATTACCAATAATTTTTTAAACAGGACAACAGTAAGTAAATCAAAATTATCTGTACAATAACACTTAATACTTTAATAGTATGCCTTTAATACACAATTCAACAACATTTATTATAAAAATACCTTTACATTTATAACTTGTGTTTTAAAAGTTAACAATCTGATTATGGTTTGCAATATGCATGAAGTATTAAAAGTGATAGGCTCACATTTATTAATGACATGGTACAAAAGTAATTAACTGTTTAATACAGAGACATACTTACCCCATAGTCTAATGAAATATTCGATATTTATCACTTGACAATCCTCATTAACTTTGTGGTGGAATGCATGGACCACTCTCACATGACCTGGCATAACCTGATGGCTAGGGCCCTCAACTTGCAATCTGTGGGTCACAGATTCATATCCCTATCATGAAACATTCTCACCCTTTAGGGTTGCTGTCAGGGTCAGTCATCCAAGTGTAAAAATTACCCAAGCAGCCACCCCCAGAAGTATTAGGTCATCAAGAAATTAAGGAAAGAGTTCCATATGGCACCCCCACCCAAAAATTGTAGAATTGCCTGGA